>NW_027340119.1:0-29803 GCF_005239225.2 Populus alba | reverse complement strand
CTAGACCTACAACAACACCTCTTCACCGAGTTGCGATTCTCACCTCCTCAAAGGAAACAGGCCTCCGAAAACTCATAGCAAAAATATAAGCGCGATTCAACGATCAGATTAAAAAGATTCGGCTCTTTAAGACATTTACTCTTGTCTAGATGTACAAACAACACCTCTTCACCGTGTTACGATTCTTCACCTCCTCAAGGGGTAAAACAGCCTCCGCAAACTCCCTGTAAAAATCTTGGAATGATCCAACAGTCATCTCAAAAGATGCGGCTCCTTTGAGAAATTGCTCTTGTCTAGACTCACTAAAACACCTCTTCACCAAGTTGCGATTCTCCACCTCTTCAAGGGAAACAGCCTCCGAAAACTCATGTAAAAATATAGGCGCGATATAATGGTCTTTTTTTTTGGTAAGCTGACTTATGTATTAAAAAGAAATGATACAAAGAATATAATGGGCATACCCAAGATTTACAATGTGAACAGAAACGAAAACCAACAAATGGCTAAAGGCTAGCCACATAACAAAACAAAAACTCTAGACCAACTAGATATGCTAGGGGTACAAAAACAACCAACTAAACATCAAATTAAGAGTCCATGTTATTGACCCTCCAAAGTCTTTGGATCCTTATGTTCTCATCTGTTTGTTGAACATTCCTCATCAAAAACAAGCTTATCGCGAATGATACATTCGATTTGATCAAAAACCAAATTCGAAGCTTTAGACACATCTGCAAAGATCCTTGCGTTCCGTTCTTGCCAGATACAATACACTGTAGCTGCGAAACCCAGTTTACGAGAAAAGTTTGACGAAACTTTTGCCATGCCAAGAGACAGTGGCCAATCGAATCCATTCATCCAAGCTTTTTGTCATTCTTGGAATGTCGCATCTGTCACAAACATTCCACCATAATGCTTTCATAAAGGAGCATTCAAAGAACAAGTGGTTGTGATCTTCATTATTGCGGAGACAAAGTGAGCACCTATTGGGACCATGAATACCAAACCGATGAAGTCTATCCTGCGTTGAGTTTCCGTTGGATAGCCACCCAAAGAAGAAATGCATGTCTTGGGACAGCATTCTTGAACCACACGATGTCATGCCAATCAACCATCTGATGATGAATTCTTAGTTGTTTCCCAAGCTACTTTGACCGAGAAACTCTGATTTGGTGAATCCAACCAAACAATCTCATCCTTTTGCCCCTTAGGAGTAGATGTGGAAGGAATAGCTTCTATAATGGGGTGCCAGCCAATAGCATCTATGATTCAGGCATGGAACACAACGCGAGAGCGATTATAATGGTCAGATCAAAAGATTCGACTCTTTTAAGACATTACTCTTCTCTAGACTGAGAACAACACCTCTTCACCGAAATGCGATTCTTCACCTCCTCAAGGTAAAACAGCCTCCGGAAACTCCTGTAAAAATCTTAGAATGATCCAACAATCATATCAAAAGATATGGCTCCTTTGAGAAATTACTCTTGTCTAGACCCACTAAAAACACCTCTTCACCGAGTTGCGATTCTCACCTCTTCAAGGGAAAACAACCTCCGGAATCTCATGTAAAAATCTGGGCCCCATCCAATGGTCAGATAAAAAGATAAGGACCTTTTGAGACATCACTCTTGTCTAGACATACAACAACACCTCTTCACCGAGTTGCGATTCACCACCTCGTCAAGGGGAAACAGCCTCCGAAAAAACTATAGTAAAAAAATATAAGCGCGATTCAACGATCAGATTAAAAGATTCGGCTCTTTTAAGACATTACTCTTTTCTAGACCTACAACAACACCCCTTCACCGTGTTACGATTCTTCACCTCCTCAAGGGAAAACAGCCTCCGGAAACTCCTGTAAAAATCTGGGCTCGATTCAACAGTCAGATCAAAAGATTCGGCTCTTTTAAGACATTACCCTTGTCTAGACCTACAACAACAATTCTTCATCGAGTTGCGATTCTGCACCTCCTCAAGGTAAAACAGCCTCTGGAAACTCATGTAAAAATTTTGGCGCCATCCAACAGTCATATCAAAAGATATGGCTCTTTTGAGATTTTACTCTTGTCTAGACCTACAACAAACACCTCTTCACCGAGTTGCGATTCTCCACCTCTCAAAGGGAAACAGCCTCCGAAAAACTCTAGCAAAAATATAAGCGCGATTCAACGATCAGATTAAAAGATTCGCTCTTTTAAGACATTACTCTTGTCTAGATGTACAACAACACCTCTTCACCGTGTTACGATTCTTCACCTCCTCAAGGTAAAACAGCCTCCGCAAACTCCTGTAAAAATCTTGGAATGATCCAACAGTCATCTCAAAAGATGCGGCTCCTTTGAGAAATTCTCTTGTCTAGACTCACTAAAACACCTCTTCACCAAGTTGCGATTCTCCACCTCTTCAAGGGGAAACAGCCTCCGAAAACTCATGTAAAAATATAGGCGCGATATAATGTCTTTTTTTTTTGGTAAGCTGACTTATGTATTAAAAGAAAATGATACAAAGAATATAATGGGCATACCCAAGATTTACAATGTGAACAGAAACGAAAACCAACAAATGGCTAAAGGCTAGCCACATAACAAAACAAAAACTTAGACCAACTAGATATGCTAGGGGTACAAAAACAACCAACTAAACATCAAATTAAGAGTCCATGTTATTGACCCTCCAAAGTCTTTGGATCCTTATGTTCTCATCTGTTTGTTGAACATTCCTCATCAAAACAAGCTTATCGCGAATGATACATTCGATTTGATCAAAAACCAAATTCGAAGCTTTAGACACATCTGCAAAGATCCTTGCGTTCCGTTCTTGCCAGATACAATACACTGTAGCTGCGAAACCCAGTTTACGAGAAAAGTTGACGAAACTTTTGCCATGCCAAGAGACAGTGGCCAATCGAATCCATTCATCCAAGCTTTTTGTCATTCTTGGAATGTCGCATCTGTCACAAACATTCCACCATAATGCTTTCATAAAGGAGCATTCAAAGAACAAGTGGTTGTGATCTTCATTATTGCGGAGACAAAGTGAGCACCTATTGGACCATGAATACCAAACCGATGAAGTCTATCCTGCGTTGAGTTTCCGTTGGATAGCCACCCAAAGAAGAAATGCATGTCTTGGGACAGCATTCTTGAACCACACGATGTCATGCCAATTCAACCATCTGATGATGAATTCTTAGTTGTTCCCAAGCTACTTTGACCGAGAAACTCTGATTTGGTGAATCCAACCAAACAATCTCATCCTTTTGCCCCTTAGGAGTAGATGTGGAAGGAATAGCTTCTATAATGGGGTGCCAGCCAATAGCATCTATGATTCAGGCATGGAACACAACGCGAGAGCGATATAATGTCAGATCAAAAGATTCGACTCTTTTAAGACATTACTCTTCTCTAGACTGAGAACAACACCTCTTCACCGAAATGCGATTCTTCACCTCCTCAAGGTAAAACAGCCTCCGGAAACTCCTGTAAAAATCTTAGAATGATCCAACAATCATATCAAAAGATATGGCTCCTTTGAGAAATTACTCTTGTCTAGACCCACTAAAACACCTCTTCACCGAGTTGCGATTCTCACCTCTTCAAGGGAAAACAACCTCCGGAATCTCATGTAAAAATCTGGGCCCCATCCAATGGTCAGATAAAAAGATAAGGACCTTTTGAGACATCACTCTTGTCTAGACATACAACAACACCTCTTCACCGAGTTGCGATTCACCACCTCGTCAAGGGGAAACAGCCTCCGAAAACTATAGTAAAAATATAAGCGCGATTCAACGATCAGATTAAAAGATTCGGCTCTTTTAAGACATTACTCTTTTCTAGACCTACAACAACACCCCTTCACCGTGTTACGATTCTTCACCTCCTCAAGGGAAAACAGCCTCCGGAAACTCCTGTAAAAATCTGGGCTCGATTCAACAGTCAGATCAAAAGATTCGGCTCTTTTAAGACATTACCCTTGTCTAGACCTACAACAACAATTCTTCATCGAGTTGCGATTCTGCACCTCCTCAAGGTAAAACAGCCTCTGGAAACTCATGTAAAAATTTTGGCGCCATCCAACAGTCATATCAAAAGATATGGCTCTTTTGAGATTTTACTCTTGTCTAGACCTACAACAACACCTCTTCACCGAGTTGCGATTCTCCACCTCCTCAAAGGGAAACAGCCTCCGAAAACTCTAGCAAAAATATAAGCGCGATTCAACGATCAGATTAAAAGATTCGGCTCTTTTAAGACATTACTCTTGTCTAGATGTACAACAACACCTCTTCACCGTGTTACGATTCTTCACCTCCTCAAGGTAAAACAGCCTCCGCAAACTCCTGTAAAAATCTTGGAATGATCCAACAGTCATCTCAAAAGATGCGGCTCCTTTGAGAAATTGCTCTTGTCTAGACTCACTAAAACACCTCTTCACCAAGTTGCGATTCTCCACCTCTTCAAGGGGAAACAGCCTCCGAAAACTCATGTAAAAATATAGGCGCGATATAATGGTCTTTTTTTTTTGGTAAGCTGACTTATGTATTAAAAGAAAATGATACAAAGAATATAATGGCATACCCAAGATTTACAATGTGAACAGAAACGAAAACCAACAAATGGCTAAAGGCTAGCCACATAACAAAACAAAAACTTAGACCAACTAGATATGCTAGGGGTACAAAAACAACCAACTAAACATCAAATTAAGAGTCCATGTTATTGACCCTCCAAAGTCTTTGGATCCTTATGTTCTCATCTGTTTGTTGAACATTCCTCATCAAAACAAGCTTATCGCGAATGATACATTCGATTTGATCAAAAACCAAATTCGAAGCTTTAGACACATCTGCAAAGATCCTTGCGTTCCGTTCTTGCCAGATACAATACACTGTAGCTGCGAAACCCAGTTTACGAGAAAAGTTGACGAAACTTTTGCCATGCCAAGAGACAGTGGCCAATCGAATCCATTCATCCAAGCTTTTTGTCATTCTTGGAATGTCGCATCTGTCACAAACATTCCACCATAATGCTTTCATAAAGGAGCATTCAAAGAACAAGTGGTTGTGATCTTCATTATTGCGGAGACAAAGTGAGCACCTATTGGGACCATGAATACCAAACCGATGAAGTCTATCCTGCGTTGAGTTTCCGTTGGATAGCCACCCAAAGAAGAAATGCATGTCTTGGGACAGCATTCTTGAACCACACGATGTCATGCCAATCAACCATCTGATGATGAATTCTTAGTTGTTCCCAAGCTACTTTGACCGAGAAACTCTGATTTGGTGAATCCAACCAAACAATCTCATCCTTTTGCCCCTTAGGAGTAGATGTGGAAGGAATAGCTTCTATAATGGGGTGCCAGCCAATAGCATCTATGATTCAGGCATGGAACACAACGCGAGAGCGATATAATGGTCAGATCAAAAGATTCGACTCTTTTAAGACATTACTCTTCTCTAGACTGAGAACAACACCTCTTCACCGAAATGCGATTCTTCACCTCCTCAAGGTAAAACAGCCTCCGGAAACTCCTGTAAAAATCTTAGAATGATCCAACAATCATATCAAAAGATATGGCTCCTTTGAGAAATTACTCTTGTCTAGACCCACTAAAACACCTCTTCACCGAGTTGCGATTCTCACCTCTTCAAGGGAAAACAACCTCCGGAATCTCATGTAAAAATCTGGGCCCCATCCAATGGTCAGATAAAAAGATAAGGACCTTTTGAGACATCACTCTTGTCTAGACATACAACAACACCTCTTCACCGAGTTGCGATTCACCACCTCGTCAAGGGGAAACAGCCTCCGAAAACTATAGTAAAAATATAAGCGCGATTCAACGATCAGATTAAAAGATTCGGCTCTTTTAAGACATTACTCTTTTCTAGACCTACAACAACACCCCTTCACCGTGTTACGATTCTTCACCTCCTCAAGGGAAAACAGCCTCCGGAAACTCCTGTAAAAATCTGGGCTCGATTCAACAGTCAGATCAAAAGATTCGGCTCTTTTAAGACATTACCCTTGTCTAGACCTACAACAACAATTCTTCATCGAGTTGCGATTCTGCACCTCCTCAAGGTAAAACAGCCTCTGGAAACTCATGTAAAAATTTTGGCGCCATCCAACAGTCATATCAAAAGATATGGCTCTTTTGAGATTTTACTCTTGTCTAGACCTACAACAACACCTCTTCACCGAGTTGCGATTCTCCACCTCCTCAAAGGGAAACAGCCTCCGAAAACTCTAGCAAAAATATAAGCGCGATTCAACGATCAGATTAAAAGATTCGGCTCTTTTAAGACATTACTCTTGTCTAGATGTACAACAACACCTCTTCACCGTGTTACGATTCTTCACCTCCTCAAGGTAAAACAGCCTCCGCAAACTCCTGTAAAAATCTTGGAATGATCCAACAGTCATCTCAAAAGATGCGGCTCCTTTGAGAAATTGCTCTTGTCTAGACTCACTAAAACACCTCTTCACCAAGTTGCGATTCTCCACCTCTTCAAGGGGAAACAGCCTCCGAAAACTCATGTAAAAATATAGGCGCGATATAATGGTCTTTTTTTTTGGTAAGCTGACTTATGTATTAAAAGAAAATGATACAAAGAATATAATGGGCATACCCAAGATTTACAATGTGAACAGAAACGAAAACCAACAAATGGCTAAAGGCTAGCCACATAACAAAACAAAAACTTAGACCAACTAGATATGCTAGGGGTACAAAAACAACCAACTAAACATCAAATTAAGAGTCCATGTTATTGACCCTCCAAAGTCTTTGGATCCTTATGTTCTCATCTGTTTGTTGAACATCCCTCATCAAAACAAGCTTATCGCGAATGATACATTCGATTTGATCAAAAACCAAATTCGAAGCTTTAGACACATCTGCAAAGATCCTTGCGTTCCGTTCTTGCCAGATACAATACACTGTAGCTGCGAAACCCAGTTTACGAGAAAAGTTGACGAAACTTTTGCCATGCCAAGAGACAGTGGCCAATCGAATCCATTCATCCAAGCTTTTTGTCATTCTTGGAATGTCGCATCTGTCACAAACATTCCACCATAATGCTTTCATAAAGGAGCATTCAAAGAACAAGTGGTTGTGATCTTCATTATTGCGGAGACAAAGTGAGCACCTATTGGGACCATGAATACCAAACCGATGAAGTCTATCCTGCGTTGAGTTTCCGTTGGATAGCCACCCAAAGAAGAAATGCATGTCTTGGGACAGCATTCTTGAACCACACGATGTCATGCCAATCAACCATCTGATGATGAATTCTTAGTTGTTCCCAAGCTACTTTGACCGAGAAACTCTGATTTGGTGAATCCAACCAAACAATCTCATCCTTTTGCCCCTTAGGAGTAGATGTGGAAGGAATAGCTTCTATAATGGGGTGCCAGCCAATAGCATCTATGATTCAGGCATGGAACACAACGCGAGAGCGATATAATGGTCAGATCAAAAGATTCGACTCTTTTAAGACATTACTCTTCTCTAGACTGAGAACAACACCTCTTCACCGAAATGCGATTCTTCACCTCCTCAAGGTAAAACAGCCTCCGGAAACTCCTGTAAAAATCTTAGAATGATCCAACAATCATATCAAAAGATATGGCTCCTTTGAGAAATTACTCTTGTCTAGACCCACTAAAACACCTCTTCACCGAGTTGCGATTCTCACCTCTTCAAGGGAAAACAACCTCCGGAATCTCATGTAAAAATCTGGGCCCCATCCAATGGTCAGATAAAAAGATAAGGACCTTTTGAGACATCACTCTTGTCTAGACATACAACAACACCTCTTCACCGAGTTGCGATTCACCACCTCGTCAAGGGGAAACAGCCTCCGAAAACTATAGTAAAAATATAAGCGCGATTCAACGATCAGATTAAAAGATTCGGCTCTTTTAAGACATTACTCTTTTCTAGACCTACAACAACACCCCTTCACCGTGTTACGATTCTTCACCTCCTCAAGGGAAAACAGCCTCCGGAAACTCCTGTAAAAATCTGGGCTCGATTCAACAGTCAGATCAAAAGATTCGGCTCTTTTAAGACATTACCCTTGTCTAGACCTACAACAACAATTCTTCATCGAGTTGCGATTCTGCACCTCCTCAAGGTAAAACAGCCTCTGGAAACTCGTGTAAAAATTTTGGCGCCATCCAACAGTCATATCAAAAGATATGGCTCTTTTGAGATTTTACTCTTGTCTAGACCTACAACAACACCTCTTCACCGAGTTGCGATTCTCCACCTCCTCAAAGGGAAACAGCCTCCGAAAACTCTAGCAAAAATATAAGCGCGATTCAACGATCAGATTAAAAGATTCGGCTCTTTTAAGACATTACTCTTGTCTAGATGTACAACAACACCTCTTCACCGTGTTACGATTCTTCACCTCCTCAAGGTAAAACAGCCTCCGCAAACTCCTGTAAAAATCTTGGAATGATCCAACAGTCATCTCAAAAGATGCGGCTCCTTTGAGAAATTGCTCTTGTCTAGACTCACTAAAACACCTCTTCACCAAGTTGCGATTCTCCACCTCTTCAAGGGGAAACAGCCTCCGAAAACTCATGTAAAAATATAGGCGCGATATAATGGTCTTTTTTTTTGGTAAGCTGACTTATGTATTAAAAGAAAATGATACAAAGAATATAATGGGCATACCCAAGATTTACAATGTGAACAGAAACGAAAACCAACAAATGGCTAAAGGCTAGCCACATAACAAAACAAAAACTTAGACCAACTAGATATGCTAGGGGTACAAAAACAACCAACTAAACATCAAATTAAGAGTCCATGTTATTGACCCTCCAAAGTCTTTGGATCCTTATGTTCTCATCTGTTTGTTGAACATCCCTCATCAAAACAAGCTTATCGCGAATGATACATTCGATTTGATCAAAAACCAAATTCGAAGCTTTAGACACATCTGCAAAGATCCTTGCGTTCCGTTCTTGCCAGATACAATACACTGTAGCTGCGAAACCCAGTTTACGAGAAAAGTTGACGAAACTTTTGCCATGCCAAGAGACAGTGGCCAATCGAATCCATTCATCCAAGCTTTTTGTCATTCTTGGAATGTCGCATCTGTCACAAACATTCCACCATAATGCTTTCATAAAGGAGCATTCAAAGAACAAGTGGTTGTGATCTTCATTATTGCGGAGACAAAGTGAGCACCTATTGGGACCATGAATACCAAACCGATGAAGTCTATCCTGCGTTGAGTTTCCGTTGGATAGCCACCCAAAGAAGAAATGCATGTCTTGGGACAGCATTCTTGAACCACACGATGTCATGCCAATCAACCATCTGATGATGAATTCTTAGTTGTTCCCAAGCTACTTTGACCGAGAAACTCTGATTTGGTGAATCCAACCAAACAATCTCATCCTTTTGCCCCTTAGGAGTAGATGTGGAAGGAATAGCTTCTATAATGGGGTGCCAGCCAATAGCATCTATGATTCAGGTATGGAACACAACGCGAGAGCGATATAATGGTCAGATCAAAAGATTCGACTCTTTTAAGACATTACTCTTCTCTAGACTGAGAACAACACCTCTTCACCGAAATGCGATTCTTCACCTCCTCAAGGTAAAACAGCCTCCGGAAACTCCTGTAAAAATCTTAGAATGATCCAACAATCATATCAAAAGATATGGCTCCTTTGAGAAATTACTCTTGTCTAGACCCACTAAAACACCTCTTCACCGAGTTGCGATTCTCACCTCTTCAAGGGAAAACAACCTCCGGAATCTCATGTAAAAATCTGGGCCCCATCCAATGGTCAGATAAAAAGATAAGGACCTTTTGAGACATCACTCTTGTCTAGACATACAACAACACCTCTTCACCGAGTTGCGATTCACCACCTCGTCAAGGGGAAACAGCCTCCGAAAACTATAGTAAAAATATAAGCGCGATTCAACGATCAGATTAAAAGATTCGGCTCTTTTAAGACATTACTCTTTTCTAGACCTACAACAACACCCCTTCACCGTGTTACGATTCTTCACCTCCTCAAGGGAAAACAGCCTCCGGAAACTCCTGTAAAAATCTGGGCTCGATTCAACAGTCAGATCAAAAGATTCGGCTCTTTTAAGACATTACCCTTGTCTAGACCTACAACAACAATTCTTCATCGAGTTGCGATTCTGCACCTCCTCAAGGTAAAACAGCCTCTGGAAACTCATGTAAAAATTTTGGCGCCATCCAACAGTCATATCAAAAGATATGGCTCTTTTGAGATTTTACTCTTGTCTAGACCTACAACAACACCTCTTCACCGAGTTGCGATTCTCCACCTCCTCAAAGGAAACAGCCTCCGAAAACTCTAGCAAAAATATAAGCGCGATTCAACGATCAGATTAAAAGATTCGGCTCTTTTAAGACATTACTCTTGTCTAGATGTACAACAACACCTCTTCACCGTGTTACGATTCTTCACCTCCTCAAGGTAAAACAGCCTCCGCAAACTCCTGTAAAAATCTTGGAATGATCCAACAGTCATCTCAAAAGATGCGGCTCCTTTGAGAAATTGCTCTTGTCTAGACTCACTAAAACACCTCTTCACCAAGTTGCGATTCTCCACCTCTTCAAGGGGAAACAGCCTCCGAAAACTCATGTAAAAATATAGGCGCGATATAATGGTCTTTTTTTTTTGGTAAGCTGACTTATGTATTAAAAGAAAATGATACAAAGAATATAATGGGCATACCCAAGATTTACAATGTGAACAGAAACGAAAACCAACAAATGGCTAAAGGCTAGCCACATAACAAAACAAAAACTTAGACCAACTAGATATGCTAGGGGTACAAAAACAACCAACTAAACATCAAATTAAGAGTCCATGTTATTGACCCTCCAAAGTCTTTGGATCCTTATGTTCTCATCTGTTTGTTGAACATTCCTCATCAAAACAAGCTTATCGCGAATGATACATTCGATTTGATCAAAAACCAAATTCGAAGCTTTAGACACATCTGCAAAGATCCTTGCGTTCCGTTCTTGCCAGATACAATACACTGTAGCTGCGAAACCCAGTTTACGAGAAAAGTTGACGAAACTTTTGCCATGCCAAGAGACAGTGGCCAATCGAATCCATTCATCCAAGCTTTTTGTCATTCTTGGAATGTCGCATCTGTCACAAACATTCCACCATAATGCTTTCATAAAGGAGCATTCAAAGAACAAGTGGTTGTGATCTTCATTATTGCGGAGACAAAGTGAGCACCTATTGGGACCATGAATACCAAACCGATGAAGTCTATCCTGCGTTGAGTTTCCGTTGGATAGCCACCCAAAGAAGAAATGCATGTCTTGGGACAGCATTCTTGAACCACACGATGTCATGCCAATCAACCATCTGATGATGAATTCTTAGTTGTTCCCAAGCTACTTTGACCGAGAAACTCTGATTTGGTGAATCCAACCAAACAATCTCATCCTTTTGCCCCTTAGGAGTAGATGTGGAAGGAATAGCTTCTATAATGGGGTGCCAGCCAATAGCATCTATGATTCAGGTATGGAACACAACGCGAGAGCGATATAATGGTCAGATCAAAAGATTCGACTCTTTTAAGACATTACTCTTCTCTAGACTGAGAACAACACCTCTTCACCGAAATGCGATTCTTCACCTCCTCAAGGTAAAACAGCCTCCGGAAACTCCTGTAAAAATCTTAGAATGATCCAACAATCATATCAAAAGATATGGCTCCTTTGAGAAATTACTCTTGTCTAGACCCACTAAAACACCTCTTCACCGAGTTGCGATTCTCACCTCTTCAAGGGAAAACAACCTCCGGAATCTCATGTAAAAATCTGGGCCCCATCCAATGGTCAGATAAAAAGATAAGGACCTTTTGAGACATCACTCTTGTCTAGACATACAACAACACCTCTTCACCGAGTTGCGATTCACCACCTCGTCAAGGGGAAACAGCCTCCGAAAACTATAGTAAAAATATAAGCGCGATTCAACGATCAGATTAAAAGATTCGGCTCTTTTAAGACATTACTCTTTTCTAGACCTACAACAACACCCCTTCACCGTGTTACGATTCTTCACCTCCTCAAGGGAAAACAGCCTCCGGAAACTCCTGTAAAAATCTGGGCTCGATTCAACAGTCAGATCAAAAGATTCGGCTCTTTTAAGACATTACCCTTGTCTAGACCTACAACAACAATTCTTCATCGAGTTGCGATTCTGCACCTCCTCAAGGTAAAACAGCCTCTGGAAACTCATGTAAAAATTTTGGCGCCATCCAACAGTCATATCAAAAGATATGGCTCTTTTGAGATTTTACTCTTGTCTAGACCTACAACAACACCTCTTCACCGAGTTGCGATTCTCCACCTCCTCAAAGGGAAACAGCCTCCGAAAACTCTAGCAAAAATATAAGCGCGATTCAACGATCAGATTAAAAGATTCGGCTCTTTTAAGACATTACTCTTGTCTAGATGTACAACAACACCTCTTCACCGTGTTACGATTCTTCACCTCCTCAAGGTAAAACAGCCTCCGCAAACTCCTGTAAAAATCTTGGAATGATCCAACAGTCATCTCAAAAGATGCGGCTCCTTTGAGAAATTGCTCTTGTCTAGACTCACTAAAACACCTCTTCACCAAGTTGCGATTCTCCACCTCTTCAAGGGGAAACAGCCTCCGAAAACTCATGTAAAAATATAGGCGCGATATAATGGTCTTTTTTTTTGGTAAGCTGACTTATGTATTAAAAGAAAATGATACAAAGAATATAATGGGCATACCCAAGATTTACAATGTGAACAGAAACGAAAACCAACAAATGGCTAAAGGCTAGCCACATAACAAAACAAAAACTTAGACCAACTAGATATGCTAGGGGTACAAAAACAACCAACTAAACATCAAATTAAGAGTCCATGTTATTGACCCTCCAAAGTCTTTGGATCCTTATGTTCTCATCTGTTTGTTGAACATTCCTCATCAAAACAAGCTTATCGCGAATGATACATTCGATTTGATCAAAAACCAAATTCGAAGCTTTAGACACATCTGCAAAGATCCTTGCGTTCCGTTCTTGCCAGATACAATACACTGTAGCTGCGAAACCCAGTTTACGAGAAAAGTTGACGAAACTTTTGCCATGCCAAGAGACAGTGGCCAATCGAATCCATTCATCCAAGCTTTTTGTCATTCTTGGAATGTCGCATCTGTCACAAACATTCCACCATAATGCTTTCATAAAGGAGCATTCAAAGAACAAGTGGTTGTGATCTTCATTATTGCGGAGACAAAGTGAGCACCTATTGGGACCATGAATACCAAACCGATGAAGTCTATCCTGCGTTGAGTTTCCGTTGGATAGCCACCCAAAGAAGAAATGCATGTCTTGGGACAGCATTCTTGAACCACACGATGTCATGCCAATCAACCATCTGATGATGAATTCTTAGTTGTTCCCAAGCTACTTTGACCGAGAAACTCTGATTTGGTGAATCCAACCAAACAATCTCATCCTTTTGCCCCTTAGGAGTAGATGTGGAAGGAATAGCTTCTATAATGGGGTGCCAGCCAATAGCATCTATGATTCAGGTATGGAACACAACGCGAGAGCGATATAATGGTCAGATCAAAAGATTCGACTCTTTTAAGACATTACTCTTCTCTAGACTGAGAACAACACCTCTTCACCGAAATGCGATTCTTCACCTCCTCAAGGTAAAACAGCCTCCGGAAACTCCTGTAAAAATCTTAGAATGATCCAACAATCATATCAAAAGATATGGCTCCTTTGAGAAATTACTCTTGTCTAGACCCACTAAAACACCTCTTCACCGAGTTGCGATTCTCACCTCTTCAAGGGAAAACAACCTCCGGAATCTCATGTAAAAATCTGGGCCCCATCCAATGGTCAGATAAAAAGATAAGGACCTTTTGAGACATCACTCTTGTCTAGACATACAACAACACCTCTTCACCGAGTTGCGATTCACCACCTCGTCAAGGGGAAACAGCCTCCGAAAACTATAGTAAAAATATAAGCGCGATTCAACGATCAGATTAAAAGATTCGGCTCTTTTAAGACATTACTCTTTTCTAGACCTACAACAACACCCCTTCACCGTGTTACGATTCTTCACCTCCTCAAGGGAAAACAGCCTCCGGAAACTCCTGTAAAAATCTGGGCTCGATTCAACAGTCAGATCAAAAGATTCGGCTCTTTTAAGACATTACCCTTGTCTAGACCTACAACAACAATTCTTCATCGAGTTGCGATTCTGCACCTCCTCAAGGTAAAACAGCCTCTGGAAACTCGTGTAAAAATTTTGGCGCCATCCAACAGTCATATCAAAAGATATGGCTCTTTTGAGATTTTACTCTTGTCTAGACCTACAACAACACCTCTTCACCGAGTTGCGATTCTCCACCTCCGAAAACTCTAGCAAAAATATAAGCGCGATTCAACGATCAGATTAAAAGATTCGGCTCTTTTAAGACATTACTCTTGTCTAGATGTACAACAACACCTCTTCACCGTGTTACGATTCTTCACCTCCTCAAGGTAAAACAGCCTCCGCAAACTCCTGTAAAAATCTTGGAATGATCCAACAGTCATCTCAAAAGATGCGGCTCCTTTGAGAAATTGCTCTTGTCTAGACTCACTAAAACACCTCTTCACCAAGTTGCGATTCTCCACCTCTTCAAGGGGAAACAGCCTCCGAAAACTCATGTAAAAATATAGGCGCGATATAATGGTCTTTTTTTTTTGGTAAGCTGACTTATGTATTAAAAGAAAATGATACAAAGAATATAATGGGCATACCCAAGATTTACAATGTGAACAGAAACGAAAACCAACAAATGGCTAAAGGCTAGCCACATAACAAAACAAAAACTTAGACCAACTAGATATGCTAGGGGTACAAAAACAACCAACTAAACATCAAATTAAGAGTCCATGTTATTGACCCTCCAAAGTCTTTGGATCCTTATGTTCTCATCTGTTTGTTGAACATCCCTCATCAAAACAAGCTTATCGCGAATGATACATTCGATTTGATCAAAAACCAAATTCGAAGCTTTAGACACATCTGCAAAGATCCTTGCGTTCCGTTCTTGCCAGATACAATACACTGTAGCTGCGAAACCCAGTTTACGAGAAAAGTTGACGAAACTTTTGCCATGCCAAGAGACAGTGGCCAATCGAATCCATTCATCCAAGCTTTTTGTCATTCTTGGAATGTCGCATCTGTCACAAACATTCCACCATAATGCTTTCATAAAGGAGCATTCAAAGAACAAGTGGTTGTGATCTTCATTATTGCGGAGACAAAGTGAGCACCTATTGGGACCATGAATACCAAACCGATGAAGTCTATCCTGCGTTGAGTTTCCGTTGGATAGCCACCCAAAGAAGAAATGCATGTCTTGGGACAGCATTCTTGAACCACACGATGTCATGCCAATCAACCATCTGATGATGAATTCTTAGTTGTTCCCAAGCTACTTTGACCGAGAAACTCTGATTTGGTGAATCCAACCAAACAATCTCATCCTTTTGCCCCTTAGGAGTAGATGTGGAAGGAATAGCTTCTATAATGGGGTGCCAGCCAATAGCATCTATGATTCAGGTATGGAACACAACGCGAGAGCGATATAATGGTCAGATCAAAAGATTCGACTCTTTTAAGACATTACTCTTCTCTAGACTGAGAACAACACCTCTTCACCGAAATGCGATTCTTCACCTCCTCAAGGTAAAACAGCCTCCGGAAACTCCTGTAAAAATCTTAGAATGATCCAACAATCATATCAAAAGATATGGCTCCTTTGAGAAATTACTCTTGTCTAGACCCACTAAAACACCTCTTCACCGAGTTGCGATTCTCACCTCTTCAAGGGAAAACAACCTCCGGAATCTCATGTAAAAATCTGGGCCCCATCCAATGGTCAGATAAAAAGATAAGGACCTTTTGAGACATCACTCTTGTCTAGACATACAACAACACCTCTTCACCGAGTTGCGATTCACCACCTCGTCAAGGGGAAACAGCCTCCGAAAACTATAGTAAAAATATAAGCGCGATTCAACGATCAGATTAAAAGATTCGGCTCTTTTAAGACATTACTCTTTTCTAGACCTACAACAACACCCCTTCACCGTGTTACGATTCTTCACCTCCTCAAGGGAAAACAGCCTCCGGAAACTCCTGTAAAAATCTGGGCTCGATTCAACAGTCAGATCAAAAGATTCGGCTCTTTTAAGACATTACCCTTGTCTAGACCTACAACAACAATTCTTCATCGAGTTGCGATTCTGCACCTCCTCAAGGTAAAACAGCCTCTGGAAACTCGTGTAAAAATTTTGGCGCCATCCAACAGTCATATCAAAAGATATGGCTCTTTTGAGATTTTACTCTTGTCTAGACCTACAACAACACCTCTTCACCGAGTTGCGATTCTCCACCTCCTCAAAGGAAACACCTCCGAAAACTCTAGCAAAAATATAAGCGCGATTCAACGATCAGATTAAAAGATTCGGCTCTTTTAAGACATTACTCTTGTCTAGATGTACAACAACACCTCTTCACCGTGTTACGATTCTTCACCTCCTCAAGGTAAAACAGCCTCCGCAAACTCCTGTAAAAATCTTGGAATGATCCAACAGTCATCTCAAAAGATGCGGCTCCTTTGAGAAATTGCTCTTGTCTAGACTCACTAAAACACCTCTTCACCAAGTTGCGATTCTCCACCTCTTCAAGGGGAAACAGCCTCCGAAAACTCATGTAAAAATATAGGCGCGATATAATGGTCTTTTTTTTTTGGTAAGCTGACTTATGTATTAAAAGAAAATGATACAAAGAATATAATGGGCATACCCAAGATTTACAATGTGAACAGAAACGAAAACCAACAAATGGCTAAAGGCTAGCCACATAACAAAACAAAAACTTAGACCAACTAGATATGCTAGGGGTACAAAAAACAACCAACTAAACATCAAATTAAGAGTCCATGTTATTGACCCTCCAAAGTCTTTGGATCCTTATGTTCTCATCTGTTTGTTGAACATTCCCTCATCAAAACAAGCTTATCGCGAATGATACATTCGATTTGATCAAAAACCAAATTCGAAGCTTTAGACACATCTGCAAAGATCCTTGCGTTCCGTTCTTGCCAGATACAATACACTGTAGCTGCGAAACCCAGTTTACGAGAAAAGTTGACGAAACTTTTGCCATGCCAAGAGACAGTGGCCAATCGAATCCATTCATCCAAGCTTTTTGTCATTCTTGGAATGTCGCATCTGTCACAAACATTCCACCATAATGCTTTCATAAAGGAGCATTCAAAGAACAAGTGGTTGTGATCTTCATTATTGCGGAGACAAAGTGAGCACCTATTGGGACCATGAATACCAAACCGATGAAGTCTATCCTGCGTTGAGTTTCCGTTGGATAGCCACCCAAAGAAGAAATGCATGTCTTGGGACAGCATTCTTGAACCACACGATGTCATGCCAATCAACCATCTGATGATGAATTCTTAGTTGTTCCCAAGCTACTTTGACCGAGAAACTCTGATTTGGTGAATCCAACCAAACAATCTCATCCTTTTGCCCCTTAGGAGTAGATGTGGAAGGAATAGCTTCTATAATGGGGGTGCCAGCCAATAGCATCTATGATTCAGGTATGGAACACAACGCGAGAGCGATATAATGGTCAGATCAAAAGATTCGACTCTTTTAAGACATTACTCTTCTCTAGACTGAGAACAACACCTCTTCACCGAAATGCGATTCTTCACCTCCTCAAGGTAAAACAGCCTCCGGAAACTCCTGTAAAAATCTTAGAATGATCCAACAATCATATCAAAAGATATGGCTCCTTTGAGAAATTACTCTTGTCTAGACCCACTAAAACACCTCTTCACCGAGTTGCGATTCTCACCTCTTCAAGGGAAAACAACCTCCGGAATCTCATGTAAAAATCTGGGCCCCATCCAATGGTCAGATAAAAAGATAAGGACCTTTTGAGACATCACTCTTGTCTAGACATACAACAACACCTCTTCACCGAGTTGCGATTCACCACCTCGTCAAGGGGAAACAGCCTCCGAAAACTATAGTAAAAATATAAGCGCGATTCAACGATCAGATTAAAAGATTCGGCTCTTTTAAGACATTACTCTTTTCTAGACCTACAACAACACCCCTTCACCGTGTTACGATTCTTCACCTCCTCAAGGGAAAACAGCCTCCGGAAACTCCTGTAAAAATCTGGGCTCGATTCAACAGTCAGATCAAAAGATTCGGCTCTTTTAAGACATTACCCTTGTCTAGACCTACAACAACAATTCTTCATCGAGTTGCGATTCTGCACCTCCTCAAGGTAAAACAGCCTCTGGAAACTCGTGTAAAAATTTTGGCGCCATCCAACAGTCATATCAAAAGATATGGCTCTTTTGAGATTTTACTCTTGTCTAGACCTACAACAACACCTCTTCACCGAGTTGCGATTCTCCACCTCCGAAAACTCTAGCAAAAATATAAGCGCGATTCAACGATCAGATTAAAAGATTCGGCTCTTTTAAGACATTACTCTTGTCTAGATGTACAACAACACCTCTTCACCGTGTTACGATTCTTCACCTCCTCAAGGTAAAACAGCCTCCGCAAACTCCTGTAAAAATCTTGGAATGATCCAACAGTCATCTCAAAAGATGCGGCTCCTTTGAGAAATTACTCTTGTCTAGACTCACTAAAACACCTCTTCACCAAGTTGCGATTCTCCACCTCTTCAAGGGGAAACAGCCTCCGAAAACTCATGTCAAAATATAGGCGCGATATAATGGTCTTTTTTTTTTGGTAAGCTGACTTATGTATTAAAAGAAAATGATACAAAGAATATAATGGGCATACCCAAGATTTACAATGTGAACAGAAACGAAAAACCAACAAATGGCTAAAGGCTAGCCACATAACAAAACAAAAACTTAGACCAACTAGATATGCTAGGGGTACAAAAACAACCAACTAAACATCAAATTAAGAGTCCATGTTATTGACCCTCCAAAGTCTTTGGATCCTTATGTTCTCATCTGTTTGTTGAACATTCCTCATCAAAACAAGCTTATCGCGAATGATACATTCGATTTGATCAAAAACCAAATTCGAAGCTTTAGACACATCTGCAAAGATCCTTGCGTTCCGTTCTTGCCAGATACAATACACTGTAGCTGCGAAACCCAGTTTACGAGAAAAGTTGACGAAACTTTTGCCATGCCAAGAGACAGTGGCCAATCGAATCCATTCATCCAAGCTTTTTGTCATTCTTGGAATGTCGCATCTGTCACAAACATTCCACCATAATGCTTTCATAAAGGAGCATTCAAAGAACAAGTGGTTGTGATCTTCATTATTGCGGAGACAAAGTGAGCACCTATTGGGACCATGAATACCAAACCGATGAAGTCTATCCTGCGTTGAGTTTCCGTTGGATAGCCACCCAAAGAAGAAATGCATGTCTTGGGACAGCATTCTTGAACCACACGATGTCATGCCAATCAACCATCTGATGATGAATTCTTAGTTGTTCCCAAGCTACTTTGACCGAGAAACTCTGATTTGGTGAATCCAACCAAAACAATCTCATCCTTTTGCCCCTTAGGAGTAGATGTGGAAGGAATAGCTTCTATAATGGGGTGCCAGCCAATAGCATCTATGATTCAGGTATGGAACACAACGCGAGAGCGATATAATGGTCAGATCAAAAGATTCGACTCTTTTAAGACATTACTCTTCTCTAGACTGAGAACAACACCTCTTCACCGAAATGCGATTCTTCACCTCCTCAAGGTAAAACAGCCTCCGGAAACTCCTGTAAAAATCTTAGAATGATCCAACAATCATATCAAAAGATATGGCTCCTTTGAGAAATTACTCTTGTCTAGACCCACTAAAACACCTCTTCACCGAGTTGCGATTCTCACCTCTTCAAGGGAAAACAACCTCCGGAATCTCATGTAAAAATCTGGGCCCCATCCAATGGTCAGATAAAAAGATAAGGACCTTTTGAGACATCACTCTTGTCTAGACATACAACAACACCTCTTCACCGAGTTGCGATTCACCACCTCGTCAAGGGGAAACAGCCTCCGAAAACTATAGTAAAAATATAAGCGCGATTCAACGATCAGATTAAAAGATTCGGCTCTTTTAAGACATTACTCTTTTCTAGACCTACAACAACACCCCTTCACCGTGTTACGATTCTTCACCTCCTCAAGGGAAAACAGCCTCCGGAAACTCCTGTAAAAATCTGGGCTCGATCAACAGTCAGATCAAAAGATTCGGCTCTTTTAAGACATTACCCTTGTCTAGACCTACAACAACAATTCTTCATCGAGTTGCGATTCTGCACCTCCTCAAGGTAAAACAGCCTCTGGAAACTCGTGTAAAAATTTTGGCGCCATCCAACAGTCATATCAAAAGATATGGCTCTTTTGAGATTTTACTCTTGTCTAGACCTACAACAACACCTCTTCACCGAGTTGCGATTCTCCACCTCCGAAAAACTCTAGCAAAAATATAAGCGCGATTCAACGATCAGATTAAAAGATTCGGCTCTTTTAAGACATTACTCTTGTCTAGATGTACAACAACACCTCTTCACCGTGTTACGATCACCTCCTCAAGAGCAAACTCCTGTTAGAATGATCCAACAATCTATGAATTATCAAAAAGGGAGAGGTTAGAGAGAGGTTAGAGAGGAAAGATTCAAAGGGGCGGTGCTCCAACAGCCATATCTCTGGCGACCACCGTTGGATCAAGCCAAGATTTGGTTATGTTGTGAACTGAACTATTGTCCACATTCTGACCGGAGGGATCTTCTAAAGCTTCCGCCGTTTAAGAAATCTGGACAATTGAAATTTTCTGGAAAACCCCCTAGTGCTGTCAGAGTCGCCGGCCCGATTTTTGCCTTGTTATACCGTTGGATCCAGACTATTTTTTGGTATGTTGTGAACATCTATATTGCCTACATTCTGTCCAGAGGGATCGTCCATATTGGATTCCTCCTGCGGAAGCCAGCCATTTGAATATTTCTGGAGAAATCCTTCTCGGAATAGTCAGAGCCGCCGGCATATTTCTCCTTCTTCCACCGTTGGATCAAGCTTATTTTTGGATATGTGATGCACCTCGGGTTATGATACACATTCTGAACGGGTGGAGATTAGAAATTAAGCCTCCGGCAACGTTTTCTACATGTTCAACAGAAGGTCGTCATTCTCAGGTCAGTTTCGATATAATTAACATCTGCGGAGATCCAACCGTTAAACTGTGCTGATTTTTGAATATGTTATACATAACATGTGTATCTTCCTTTGAACCGTTGGGATGTTTGAACTGATCGGTGTTCCAATCATAGTGCTGGTCGCTTATTAGTGCTTCTTGGACTGAGTTTTTTCTAGTATTTGTATGCTGCCAAATTGTCTTTGTGTTCTGCTGTCAAATTTGTTCCAATGGTTAGCTCTGACATTGAACAACACAATGGAGTTAAATCTGGACATACTTTACAATTAGAGCTCCAAGACATGCTAAATAGTCATGACATGAATCCTGTGTTGGGTTCTAAAGGTGATGAGTTGAAGGTTGGGTCTAAGCAACAAGAACAGCTACACCTTAGCCCCAAATTGAATTTTTTAAATGCTTTGAAGGGCTCTGATGTTGATGAAAATAAGGGTAGGATGTCCCTTGATATGAATCCAGTCCGTAACTTGCATTTTGCTCCCCCCGCAATAACTGATGGTCGTGTGACAGTAGCTCCTCCACTTGATGTGTTTGAGGATGGCTGTGAACTTTGGAAATCCACTCTAGTTGGTCATTTCGTGGGTCAAGAAATTACCCTATCCTGTTGTTAATTCTATTGCTAAAAGAATATGGGGCTCCCACGGTCTATCCGAAGTTTTATCTTCTGATAATGGATTCTTTCTCTTCACTTTTGATTCTGTCGATCGCGCCACAAATGTTCTGGAGAGAGCCCCATGGCATATGGCCAACAGACCTTTGGTGCTTAAACGTTGGCATCCGAACATGCAATTTTTGAAAGATGATCTGGATAGAGTTCCGGTATGGGTTAAGCTCTATAATGTTCCTCTCGAGTATTGGACTGTTAAGGGGCTGAGTTATGTAGCGAGTGCTATTGGGGTTCCCCTTCATGCTGACCTTACTACATTGTTGCGTAAAAGGCTTAGCTACGCAAGAGTTTGCGTTGAGATAGAAGCTTCGAAAAACGCTGGTGAAGGAATACGACCTTCGCTGTCCAAATGGGTTATTCATAACAATTTCAGCGGATTATGAATGGATTCCGTCAAGGTGCAATAATTGCAATGTCTTTGGACATACCACAGCGATATGTGCTACCAGTAAAGTTGATGATCGTACAATGGGGGCAGAGGGCAAAAGGAAAATAGGAGCTGTGAACTCTAAACATGCAGATAATAAGCAGAATCAGCTTCAATGGCAGGTAGTTGGTAAACGAAATAAGGGGTGTTACGATTGGTGAGAATGATTGTTTGGCATCTAAAGAGCTTAATTGTAATGAGAATGGTTGTTTAGCATCTGCTTTACAGAGTGCTGATTGTAATACGAATGAATCTACGACATTAGATGTGCCCAATGCTGGTTGTTATGAAGATGAAAATCCTACCTCTCCTCTTATTTTGAAGAGCTTACGAGCAGACATGGTGCCGGAAGGAAGGGGATGCATGTACTTCTTTAGATCAAAGTTCAACCATCTGTAATAATGCAACCATGAACCCTGTTAGTCATGAGGTGAATGTTGATATTGGAGTTATGGGAGGTGGTACAGGTAAGGAAGAGATGATGATAAGGAGTCGACGTCACTGATCCCAACAAGTCCGCAAAGTCCGATTTCTTCTGACGGGGAAACTTTTATTAATCAGTTAGCTAGCAAGGCTAGAGACTCTCTAGAAAAAAAGAAAACGGGTTCTCCAGGCTTTTCAAAGAAGAGTAAGAAATCTGGCTCCTCGAGGGGGGGCAAGTCAAGGTAATCAGTGTGTTGATGTTTGGTACTCCTCTCTATTTCCCTATGATTATTGGATGTTGGAATGTTAGAGGTTTGAATGATCCCATAAAGCATTCAGAACTGCGTCAGCTCATCCATCAAGAGAGGATGGTTTTTTTTGGTTTGGTTGAAACTCGGGTTAGAGACAGGAATAAAGATAATGTTTCGCAACTTCTTCTGCGTAATTGGTCATTCTTGTATAATTATGATTTCTCTTGTCGTGGTCGTATTTGGGTTTGTTGGAATGCTGATTTGGTGAAGGTGGATGTTCTGGGAATGTCAGACCAGGCTATCCATGTTTCTGTCATATATTAGCTACCAATATCTGTTTTAATACTTCAATCATTTATGGAGACAATAATGCATCTGTACGTGAGGCTTTATGGTCTGATATTGTGAGTCGTAGTGATGGATGGGAGTCAACCCCATGGATTCTTATGGGCGACTTTAATGCTATCCGCAACCAGTCAGAGAGGTTAGGGGGTCTTCTACGTGGGCTGGTCATATGGACAGATTGGAAACATGTATACGTGAAGCGAAAGTGGATGATCTTCGGTATTCAGGTATGCATTATACTTGGACGAACCAATGTCCTGAGAATATGATTATGCGGAAACTAGATAGAGTGCTTGTGAATGAGAAGTGGAATATGCACTTCCCATTGTCGGAAGCGAGATTCTTGCCTGCTGGTATGTCAGATCATTCTCCCATGGTGGTTAAAAGGTTCACTGGCAATGTTCAGAACATAAAGAAACCATTCAGATTCTTTCGATATGTGGATGGATCATGACGAGTTCATGCCCTTGGTGAAGAAAGTATGGGATCAGCATTCAGGAGGGTTGTCCAATGTATCAACTGTCTTGCAAACTAAGGAAGCTAAAGCAGGAACTTAAACATTTCAATAAGACTCACTTCTCCAATATTTCCGATAGAGTCAAAGATGCAAAAGATCAACATGGATAGGCTCAACAAGCTCTGCATACAGCGCCTGAGAATCCAACATTGCGTATGCGAGAAAGAGATGCTGTTCGTAACTATGCTTCTACTGTCAGGGCGGAAGAGTGTTTTTTCAAGACAAAAGGCAAGGATACAATGGCTTAGCTTGGGGGATCAGAATACTAGCTACTTTCACAAATCAGTAAATGGTAGACAGAATAGAAATAAGCTTCTCTCGGTTACAAGGGAGGATGGAGAAGTCGCTGAAGGACACGAGGCAGTCAAATCAGAAGTAATTGCATACTTCCAGCGTGTATTGGGAGTGAAACAGATGCCTAGGGTCCTGAACGAGGAAGTGATGCAATCGGCAATTAATTTAAATTGTCGGCAACTCAACAGCATGTACTAGCACAAGATGTAACAAGAGAGGAGATTAAGCATGCTATGTTTAGTTTGAAAAACAACAAAGCTCCTGGTCCAGATGGCTTCAACGCAGGTTTCTTCAAAAGAATGTGGCATATAGTGGGGGAAGATGTAATCAAACGCTGTTAGCTCCTTCTTCCAGACTCGTAGAATGCTTAAAGAAATGAATGCTACATCCATTTCCCTTATCCCTAAAGTTGCTAATCCTACGAGGTTGACAGATTTTCGTCCTATATCTTGCTGCAATACAGTATACAAATGCATCGCGAAGATTCTAGCTGGGAGAATGAAAGTTGTTTTACCATCCTTAGTAGGTCCGTATCAAACAGCTTTTATCTCTGGACGGAGAATCAGCGACAATATTCTTTTGTCTCAGGAACTAATGAAAGGCTATCACACAACTACGGGTCCTGCTCGTTGTGCTATGAAAGTAGACCTGATGAAGGCTTATGACTCTGTTCGGTGGGATTTTCGTTGATGCTACGTTGATAAAAATGGGATTCCCTAGAACAGTCATTGATTGGATCATGGTTTGTGTTACATCATGTCAATTCTCAATCAACGTCAACGGTGAACTTGCGGGTTACTTCCAAGGGGGGAGAGGGCTGAGACAAGGTGATCCATTATCTCCATATTTGTTTGTCCTATGCATGGAAATCCTGTCAGGGCTGTTCTGCAATATGAGTGCCAACCAAAACTTCAAGTTCCACTGGAGATGCAAGAAGGACAGAATTTCTCATCTTTGCTTTGCCGACGACTTGATGATATTCAGCAAAGGGGATGTACATTCAATCGTATGATAAAAAATGTACTCATAGAGTTTCAAGGTTCTATCAGGTCTATATCCAAATCCAAACAAAAGTGACATCTTCTTGAGCGGTTGTTAGCTGAGAGAGAACAGATTATCAGTATTCTTGGGTTTAGAGAGGGGGAGCTTCCTATGAAATATTTGGGAGTGCCTCTTATCTCGTCCAGACTAAAGGCTGTTGATTGTAAGGGCCTCGTGGATCGAATTACCGCAAAGTACGACATTGGACCTGCAGAACACTCTCTTTCGCAGGGCGAGTACAACTGATTAACTCAGTTTTATTCTCCATCCAGGTCTATTGGGCATCTCTATTCCTATTACCTGGGGAAGTAGTGAAAAATGTTGAGCAAATTATGAGATCCTTTCTTTGGTCAGGTTCAGATATGAGCACTACCAGGGCTAAAGTGGCTTGGGATCAGGTATGTCTTCCAAAAAAGGAGGGGGGGCTAGGCATAAAAAGGATAAGCAGAATGGAACAAGATTGCCTTGTTGAAACATATTTGGAACCTGTGCAATGACTCAGATGGCTCCAATCTGGTCTACTTGGATCAGATCCAATCTCTTGCGAGGTAGGAGTTTCTGGACAATCAAGGCGCCAGGAAGCTGCTCTTGGGCTTGGGGAAAGATTCTAAAGCTCAGATCCTTAGCATGGCCGAAGATGAAGCACGTCATCGGAGATGGAATGACAACCTCTCTATGGTTTGACAATTGGCATCCTCACAGCCCGCTCGCTGATACCTACGGTGAACGTTTCATCTATGATTCAGGTATGGAACACAACGCGAGAGTGAACGTGCTGATTAATAACTTAGAATGGAGAATTCCTATCACTCATGCTATTGGCTGGCACCCCATTTTAGAAGCTATTCCTTCCACCTCTACTCCTAAGGGGCAAAAGGATGAGATTGTTTGGTTGGATTCGCCAAATCAGAGTTTCTCAGTCAAAGTAGCTTGGGAACAACTAAGAATTCATCATCAAATGGTTGATTGGCATGACATCGTGTGGTTCAAGAATGCTGTCCCAAGACATGCATTTCTTCTTTGGGTGGCTATCCAACGGAAACTCTCAACGCAGGATAGACTTCATCGGTTTGGTATTCATGGTCCCAATAGGTGCTCACTCTGTCTCTGCAATAATGAAGATCACAACCACTTGTTCTTTGAATGCTCCTTTGCGAAAGCATTATGGTGGAATGTTTGTGATAGATGCGACATTCCAAGAATGACAAAAAGCTTGGATGAATGGATTCGATTGGCCACTGTCTCTTGGCATGGAAAAAGTTTCGTCAACTTTTCTCATTAAACTGGGTTTCGCAGCTACAGTGTATTGTATCTGGCAAGAACGGAATGCAAGGATCTTTGCAGATGTGTCTAAAGCTTCGAATTTGGTTTTTGATCAAATCGAAATGTATCATTCGCGATAAGCTTGTCTTGATAAGGAATGTTCAACAAACAGATGAAAACATAAGGATCCAAAGACTTTGGAGGGTCAATAACATGGACTCTTAATTTGATGTTTAGCTGGTTGTTTTTGTACCCCTAGCATATCTAGTTGGTCCAAGTTTTTAGTTTTGTTGTGGCTAGCCTGTAGCCATTTGTTGGCATTTTCGTTTCTGTCCTCATTTAAATCTTGGGTATGCCCATTATTATTCTTTGTTATCATTTCTTTTAATATTCTTCATCAAGTCAGCTTACAAAAAAAAACAATCATATCAAAAAGATATGGCTCCTTTGAGAAATTACTCTTGTCTAGACCCACTAAAACACCTCTTCACCGAGTTGCGATTCTCACCTCTTCAAGGGAAAACAACCTCCGGAATCTCATGTAAAAATCTGGGCCCCATCCAATGGTCAGATAAAAAGATAAGGACCTTTTGAGACATTCACTCTTGTCTAGACATACAACAACACCTCTTCACCGAGTTGCGATTCACCACCTCGTCAAGGGGAAACAGCCTCCGAAAACTATAGTAAAAATATAAGCGCGATTCAACGATCAGATTAAAAGATTCGGCTCTTTTAAGACATTACTCTTTTCTAGACCTACAACAACACCCCTTCACCGTGTTACGATTCTTCACCTCCTCAAGGGAAAACAGCCTCCGGAAACTCCTGTAAAAATCTGGGCTCGATTCAACAGTCAGATCAAAAGATTCGGCTCTTTTAAGACATTACCCTTGTCTAGACCTACAACAACAATTCTTCATCGAGTTGCGATTCTGCACCTCCTCAAGGTAAAACAGCCTCTGGAAACTCGTGTAAAAATTTTGGCGCCATCCAACAGTCATATCAAAAGATATGGCTCTTTTGAGATTTTACTCTTGTCTAGACCTCCAACAACACCTCTTCACCGAGTTGCGATTCTCCACCTCCTCAAAGGGAAACAGCCTCCGAAAACTCTAGCAAAAATATAAGCGCGATTCAACGATCAGATTAAAAGATTCGGCTCTTTTAAGACATTACTCTTGTCTAGATGTACAACAACACCTCTTCACCGTGTTACGATTCTTCACCTCCTCAAGGTAAAACAGCCTCCGCAAACTCCTGTAAAAATCTTGGAATGATCCAACAGTCATCTCAAAAGATGCGGCTCCTTTGAGAAATTGCTCTTGTCTAGACTCACTAAAACACCTCTTCACCAAGTTGCGATTCTCCACCTCTTCAAGGGGAAACAGCCTCCGAAAACTCATGTAAAAATATAGGCGCGATATAATGGTCTTTTTTTTTTGGTAAGCTGACTTATGTATTAAAAGAAAATGATACAAAGAATATAATGGGCATACCCAAGATTTACAATGTGAACAGAAACGAAAACCAACAAATGGCTAAAGGCTAGCCACATAAAAACAAAAAAACTTAGACCAACTAGATATGCTAGGGGTACAAAAACAACCAACTAAACATCAAATTAAGAGTCCATGTTATTGACCCTCCAAAGTCTTTGGATCCCTTATGTTCTCATCTGTTTGTTGAACATCCCTCATCAAAACAAGCTTATCGCGAATGATACATTCGATTTGATCAAAAACCAAATTCGAAGCTTTAGACACATCTGCAAAGATCCTTGCGTTCCGTTCTTGCCAGATACAATACACTGTAGCTGCGAAACCCAGTTTACGAGAAAAGTTGACGAAACTTTTGCCATGCCAAGAGACAGTGGCCAATCGAATCCATTCATCCAAGCTTTTTGTCATTCTTGGAATGTCGCATCTGTCACAAACATTCCACCATAATGCTTTCATAAAGGAGCATTCAAAGAACAAGTGGTTGTGATCTTCATTATTGCGGAGACAAAGTGAGCACCTATTGGGACCATGAATACCAAACCGATGAAGTCTATCCTGCGTTGAGTTTCCGTTGGATAGCCACCCAAAGAAGAAATGCATGTCTTGGGACAGCATTCTTGAACCACACGATGTCATGCCAATCAACCATCTGATGATGAATTCTTAGTTGTTCCCAAGCTACTTTGACGAGAAAACTCTGATTTGGTGAATCCAACCAAACAATCTCATCCTTTTGCCCCTTAGGAGTAGATGTGGAAGGAATAGCTTCTATAATGGGGTGCCGGCCAATAGCATCTATGATTCAGGTATGGAACACAACGCGAGAGCGATATAATGGTCAGATCAAAAGATTCGACTCTTTTAAGACATTACTCTTTCTCTAGACTGAGAACACACCTCTTCACCGACATGCGATTCTTCACCTCCTCAAGGTAAAACAGCCTCCGGAAACTCCTGTAAAAATCTTAGAAATGAATCCAACAATCATATCAAAAGATATGGCTCCTTTGAGAAATTAACTCTTGTCTAGACCCACTAAAACACCTCTTCACCGAGTTGCGATTCTCACCTCTTCAAGGGAAAACAACCTCCGGAATCTCATGTAAAAATCTGGGCCCCATCCAATGGTCAGATAAAAAGATAAGGACCTTTTGAGACATCACTCTTGTCTAGACATACAACAAACACCTCTTCACCGAGTTGCGATTCACCACCTCGTCAAGGGGAAACAGCCTCCGAAAACTATAGTAAAAATATAAGCGCGATTCAACGATCAGATTAAAAGATTCGGCTCTTTTAAGACATTACTCTTTTCTAGACCTACAACAACACCCCTTCACCGTGTTACGATTCTTCACCTCCTCAAGGGAAAACAGCCTCCGGAAAAACTCCTG
This sequence comes from Populus alba, assembly GCF_005239225.2. Taxonomy (NCBI): domain Eukaryota; kingdom Viridiplantae; phylum Streptophyta; class Magnoliopsida; order Malpighiales; family Salicaceae; genus Populus; species Populus alba. Next base: position 343 of record NW_027340119.1, on the reverse strand, counting down.
TAAAAATCTGGGCTCGATTCAACAGTCAGATCAAAAGATTCGGCTCTTTTTAAGACATTACCCTTGTCTAGACCTACAAACAAACAATTCTTCATCGAGTTGCGATTCTGCACCTCCTCAAGGTAAAAACAGCCTCTGGAAACTCGTGTAAAAATTTTGGCGCCATCCAACAGTCATATCAAAAGATATGGCTCTTTTGAGATTTTACTCTTGTCTAGACCTACAACAACACCTCTTCACCGAGTTGCGATTCTCCACCTCCTCAAAGGGAAACAGCTCCGAAAAACTCTAGCAAAAATATAAGCGCGATTCAACGATCAGATTAAAAGATTCGGCTCTTTTT
>NW_027340118.1:0-29844 GCF_005239225.2 Populus alba | reverse complement strand
TTGAAATTTTAAAAATAATTTTTTAAAAAAGTAAGTAGGATCTCTGTTTCTGATACTGAAGATAGTTTAAATGTTTTAAAATTATGAAAATAATTTTATTAAAAAAATAAGTAGGATCTCTGTTTCTGATAGTTGATTGATAGTTTAAATGTTTTGAAATTTTAAAAATAATTTTTTAAGAAAAGTAAGTAGGATCTCTGTTTCTGATACTTGAAAGATAGTTTAAATTTTTGAAATTTTAAAATAATTTTTTTTAAAAAATAAGTAGGATCTCTGTTTCTGATACTTGGAAGATAGTTTAAATGTTTTCAAATTTTAAAAATAATTTTTTAAAAAAAGTAAGTAGGATCTCTGTTTCTGATACTTGAAGATAGTTTAAATGTTTTGTAAAAATTAATTTTTTAAAAAAAAGTAAGTAGTTCTCTGTTTCTGATACTTGAAGATAGTTTAAATGTTTTGAAAATTTTAAAAATAATTTTTTTAAAAAAGTAAGTAGGATCTCTGTTTCTGATACTTGAAAGATAGTTTAAATGTTTTGAAATTTTAAAAATAATTTTTTTAAAAAAGTAAGTAGGATCTCTGTTTCTGATACTTGAAGATAGTTTAAATGTTTTAAAATTATGAAAATAATTTTTTTAAAAAAATAAGTAGGATCTCTGTTTCTGATACTTGAAATTGATAGTTTAAATGTTTTGAAATTTTAAAAATAATTTTTTAAGAAAAGTAAGTAGGATCTCTGTTTCTGATACTTGAAAGATAGTTTAAATGTTTTGAAATTTTAAAAATAATTTTTTAAAAAAATAAGTAGGATCTCTGTTTCTGATACTTGGAAGATAGTTTAAATGTTTTCAAATTTTAAAAATAATTTTTTAAAAAAATAAGTAGATCTCTGTTTCTGATACTTGAAGATAGTTTAAATGTTTTAAAATTTTAAAAATAATTTTTTTAAAAAAAGTAAGTAGGATCTCTGTTTCTGATACTTGGAAGATAGTTTAAATGTTTTTTAAAAATAATTTTTTTAAAAATAAGTAGGATCTCTGTTTCTGTTGAAAGATAGTTTAAATGTTTTGAAATTTAAAAATAATTTTTTAAAAAAAAGTAGGATCTCTGTTTCTGATACTTGAAAGATAGTTTAAATGTTTTGAAATTTTTTTAAAAAAAAGTGATACTTGAAGATAGTTTAAATGTTTTAAAATTTATGAAAATAATTTTTTTAAAAAAATAAGTAGGATCTCTGTTTCTGATACTTGAAGATAGTTTAAATGTTTTGAAATTTTAAAAATAATTTTTTAAAAAAGTAAGTAGGATCTCTGTTTCTGTTGAAAGATAGTTTTTCAAATTTTAAAAATAATTTTTTAAAAAAAAAGTAAGTAGGATCTCTGTTTCTGATACTTGAAAGATAGTTTAAATGTTTTCAAATTATAAAAATAATTTTTTTAAAAGTAAGTAGGATCTCTGTTTCTGATACTTGAAGATAGTTTAAATGTTTTGAAATTTTAAAAATAATTTTTTTAAAAAAGAAAGTAGGATCTCTGTTTCTGATACTTGAAGATAGTTTAAATGTTTTGAAATTTTAAAAATAATTTTTTTTAAAAAAAATAAGTAGGATCTCTGTTTCTGATACTTGAAGATAGTTTAAATGTTTTTAAAATTTTAAAAATAATTTTTTTAAAAAAATAAGTAGGATCTCTGTTTCTGATACTTGAATAGTTTAAATGTTTTGAAATTTTAAAAATAATTTTTTAAGAAAAGTAAGTAGGATCTCTGTTTCTGATACTTGAAAGATAGTTTTAAATTTTTGAAATTTTAAAAATAATTTTTTTAAAAAAGTAAGTAGGATCTCTGTTTCTGATACTTGAAGATAGTTTAAATGTTTTAAAATTTTAAAATAATTTTTTTTAAAAAAAGTAAGTAGGATCTCTGTTTCTTTGAAGATAGTTTAAATGTTTTGAAATTTTAAAAATAATTTTTTAAGAAAAGTAAGTAGGATCTCTGTTTCTGATACTTGAAAGATAGTTTAAATTTTTGAAATTTTAAAAATAATTTTTTTAAAAAAAAGTAAGTAGGATCTCTGTACTTAAAAGATAGTTTAAATGTTTTAAAATTATGAAAATAATTTTATTAAAAAAATAAGTACGATCTCTGTTTCTGATAGTTGATTGATAGTTTAAATGTTTTGAAATTTTAAAAATAATTTTTTAAGAAAAGTAAGTAGGATCTCTGTTTCTGATACTTGAAAGATAGTTTAAATGTTTTCAAATTTTAAAAATAATTTTTTTAAAAAAATAAGTAATCTCTGTTTCTGATACTTGGAAGATAGTTTAAATGTTTTCTTTAAAAAAACTAGGATCTCTGTTTCTGATACTTTGAAAGATAGTTTAAATGTTTTAAAATTTAAAAATAATTTTTTTAAAAAAAGTAAGTAGGATCTCTGTTTCTGATACTTGAAAGATAGTTTAAATGTTTTCAAATTTTAAAAATAATTTTTTTAAAAAAAGTAAGTATGATACTTGAAAGATAGTTTAAATGTTTTAAAATTAAAAATAATTTTTTAAAAAATAAGTAGGATCTCTGTTTCTGATACTTGAAGATAGTTTAAATGTTTTTGAAAATTTTAAAAATAATTTTTTAAGAAAAGTAAGTAGGATCTCTGTTTCTGATACTTGAAAGATAGTTTAAATTTTTGAAATTTTAAAAATAATTTTTTTAAAAAAAGTAAGTAGGATCTCTGTTTCTGATACTTGGAAGATAGTTTAAATGTTTTCAAATTTTAAAAATAATTTTTTAAAAAAAGTAAGTAGGATCTCTGTTTCTGATACTTGAAGATAGTTTAAATGTTTTGAAATTTTAAAAATAATTTTTAAAAAAGTAAGTAGGATCTCTGTTTCATACTTGGAAGATAGTTTAAATGTTTTAAAATAAAAATAATTTTTTAAAAAAGTAAGTAGGATCTCTGTTTCTGATACTTGAAGATAGTTTAAATGTTTTCAAATTATAAAAATAATTTTTTTAAAAAAAGTAAGTAGGATCTCTGTTTCTGATACTTGAAGATAGTTTAAATGTTTTAAAATTATGAAAATAATTTTTTTAAAAAAAGTAATCTCTGTTTCTGATAGATAGTTTAAATGTTTTGAAATTTTAAAAATAATTTTTTAAAAAAGTAAGTAGGATCTCTGTTTCTGATACTTGAAGATAGTTTAAATGTTTTCAAATTTTAAAAATAATTTTTTTAAAAAAAGTTAAGTAGGATCTCTGTTTCTGATACTTGAAAGATAGTTTAAATGTTTCAAATTTTAAAAATAATTTTTTAAAAAAAGTAAGTAGGATCTCTGTTTCTGATACTTGAAAGATAGTTTAAATGTTTTAAATTATAAAAATAATTTTTTTAAAAATAAGTAGGATCTCTGTTTCTGATACTTGAAGATAGTTTAAATGTTTTGAAAATAATTTTTTAAAAAAGTAAGTAGGATCTCTGTTTCTGATACTTAAAGATAGTTTAAATGTTTTGAAATTTTAAAAATAATTTTTTTAAAAAAAGTAAGTAGGATCTCTGTTTCTGATACTTGAAGATAGTTTAAATGTTTTGAAATTTTAAAAATAATTTTTTTAAAAAAGTAAGTAGGATCTCTGTTTCTGATACTTGAAGATAGTTTAAATGTTTTAAAATTTTAAAAATAATTTTTTAAAAAAATAAGTAGGATCTCTGTTTCTGATACTTGAAAGATAGTTTAAATGTTTTAAATTTAAAAATAATTTTTTTAAAAAAAGTAAGTAGGATCTCTGTTTCTGATACTTGAAAGATAGTTTAAATGTTTTTTTAAAAAATTTTTTTTAAAAAAAGTAAGTAGGATCTCTGTTTCTATACTTGAAAGATAGTTTAAATTTTTGAAATTTTAAAAATAATTTTTTTAAAAAGTAAGTAGGATCTCTGTTTCTGATACTTGGAAGATAGTTTAAATGTTTTGAAATTTAAAAATAATTTTTTAAAAAAATAAGTAGGATCTCTGTTTCTGATACTTGAAGATAGTTTAAATGTTTTGAAATTTTAAAAATAATTTTTTTAAAAAAAGTAAGTAGGATCTCTGTTTCTGATACTTGAAGATAGTTTAAATGTTTTGAAATTTTAAAAAATAATTTTTTTAAAAAAGTAAGTAGGATCTCTGTTTCTGATACTTGAAGATAGTTTAAATGTTTTGAAATTTTAAAAATAATTTTTTAAAAAAGTAAGTAGGATCTCTGTTTCTGATACTTGAAGATAGTTTAAATGTTTTAAAATTAAAAATAATTTTTTTAAAAAATAAGTAGGATCTCTGTTTCTGATACTTGAAGATAGTTTAAATGTTTTCAAATTTTAAAAATAATTTTTTTAAAAAAGTAAGTAGGATCTCTGTTTCATACTTGAAAGATAGTTTAAATGTTTTCAAATTTAAAAATAATTTTTTAAAAAAGTAAGTAGGATCTCTGTTTCTGATACTTGAAAGATAGTTTAAATGTTTTGAAATTTTAAAAATAATTTTTTTTAAAAAAAGTAAGTAGGATCTCTGTTTCTGATACTTGAAAGATAGTTTAAATTTTTAAAAATAATTTTTTAAAAAAAAAAAAGTAGGATCTCTGTTTCTGATACTTGAAGATAGTTTAAATGTTTTGAAATTTTAAAAATAATTTTTTTAAGAAAAGTAAGTAGGATCTCTGTTTCTGATACTTGAAAGATAGTTTAAATGTTTTCAAATTTTAAAAATAATTTTTTTAAAAAAAGTAAGTAGGATCTCTGTTTCTGATACTTGAAGATAGTTTAAATGTTTTAAAATTTAAAAATAATTTTTTAAAAAAATAAGTAGGATCTCTGTTTCTGATAGTTGATTGATAGTTTTAAATGTTTTGAAATTTTAAAAATAATTTTTTAAAAAAAGTAAGTAGGATCTCTGTTTCTGATACTTGAAAGATAGTTTAAATGTTTTCAAATTTTAAAAATAATTTTTTTAAAAAAATAAGTAGGATCTCTGTTTCTGATACTTGGAAGATAGTTTAAATGTTTTCAAAATTAAAAATAATTTTTTTAAAAAAGTAAGTAGGATCTCTGTTTCTGATACTTGAAGATAGTTTAAATGTTTTGAAATTTTAAAAATAATTTTTTTAAAAAAGTAAGTAGGATCTCTGTTTCTAATACTTGAAAGATAGTTTAAATTTTTAAATTTAAAAATAATTTTTTTAAAAAAATAAGTAGGATCTCTGTTTCTGATACTTGAAGATAGTTTAAATGTTTTCAAATTTTAAAAATAATTTTTTTAAAAAAAGTAAGTAGGATCTCTGTTTCTGATACTTGAAGATAGTTTAAATGTTTTTCAAATTTTAAAAATAATTTTTTTAAAAAAAGTAAGTAGGATCTCTGTTTCTGATACTTGAAGATAGTTTAAATGTTTTCAAATTTTAAAAATATTTTTTTTAAAAAAAAGTAAGTAGGATCTCTGTTTCTGATACTTGAAAGATAGTTTAAATGTTTTAAAATTTTAAAAATAATTTTTTTTAAGTAGGATCTCTGTTTCTGATACTTGAAAGATAGTTTAAATGTTTTAAAATTTAAAAATAATTTTTTTAAAAAATTTTAAGTAGGATCTCTGTTTCTGATACTTTGAAGATAGTTTAAATGTTTTGAAATTTTAAAAATAATTTTTTAAAAAGTAAGTAGGATCTCTGTTTCTGATACTTGGAAAGATAGTTTTAAAAAAATTTTAAAAATAATTTTTTTAAAAAAAGTAAGTAGGATCTCTGTTTCTGATACTTGAAGATAGTTTAAATGTTTTGATAATTTTTTAAAAAATAATAAGTGTTTTAAAATAATTTTTTAAAAAAAGTAAGTAGGATCTCTGTTTCTGATACTTGAAGATAGTTTAAATGTTTTGAAATTTTAAAAATAATTTTTTTTTAAAAAAGTAAGTAGGATCTCTGTTTCTGATACTTGAAGATAGTTTAAATGTTTTGAAATTTTAAAAATAATTTTTTTAAAAAAGTAAGTAGGATCTCTGTTTCTGATACTTGGAAGATAGTTTAAATGTTTTCAAATTTTAAAAATAATTTTTTTAAAAAAAGTAAGTAGGATCTCTGTTTCTGATACTTGAAGATAGTTTAAATGTTTTAAAAATTATGAAAATAATTTTTTAAAAAAATAAGTAGGATCTCTGTTTCTGATACTTGAAGATAGTTTAAATGTTTTGAAATTTTAAAAATAATTTTTTTTAAAAAAGTAAGTAGGATCTCTGTTTCTGATACTTGAAAGATAGTTTAAATGTTTTCAAATTTTAAAAATAATTTTTTTTAAAAAAAATAAAGTAATCTCTGTTTCTGATACGTTTAAATGTTTTTAAATTTTAAAAATAATTTTTTTAAAAAAAGTAAGTAGGATCTCTGTTTCTGATACTTGAAGATAGTTTAAATGTTTTCAAAATTTAAAAATAATTTTTTAAAAAAGTAAGTAGGATCTCTGTTTCTGATACTTGAAAGATAGTTTAAATGTTTTTGAAAATAATTTTTTTTTTAAAAAAAGTAAGTAGGATCTCTGTTTCTGATACTTGAAAGATAGTTTAAATGTTTTAAAATTATGAAAATAATTTTTTAAAAAATAAGTAGGATCTCTGTTTCTGATACTTGATAGTTTAAATGTTTTCAAAATTTTAAAAAATAATTTTTTAAAAAAAGTAAGTAGGATCTCTGTTTCTGATACTTGAAGATAGTTTAAATGTTTTTCAAATTTTAAAAATAATTTTTTAAAAAAAGTAAGTAGGATCTCTGTTTCTGATACTTGAAGTTAGTTTAAATGTTTTCAAAATTTAAAAATAATTTTTTTAAAAAAATAAGTAGGATCTCTGTTTCTGATACTTTGAAAGATAGTTTAAATGTTTTAAAAAAATTTTTTAAAAAAGTAAGTAGGATCTCTGTTTCTGATACTTGAAGATAGTTTAAATGTTTTCAAATTAAAAATAATTTTTTTAAAAAATAAGTAGGATCTCTGTTTCTGATACTTGAAGATAGTTTAAATGTTTTGAAATTTTAAAAATAATTTTTTTAAAAAAAGTAAGTAGGATCTCTGTTTCTGATACTTGAAAGATAGTTTAAATGTTTTGAAATTATGAAAATAATTTTTTTACAAAAATAAGTAGGATCTCTGTTTCTGATACTTGATAGTTTAAATGTTTTGAAATTTTAAAAATAATTTTTTTAAAAAAGTAAGTAGGATCTCTGTTTCTGATACTTGGAAAGATAGTTTAAATGTTTTCAAATTTTAAAAATAATTTTTTTAAAAAAGTAAGTATATCTCTGTTTCTGATACTTTGAAGATAGTTTAAATGTTTTCAAAATTAAAAATAATTTTTTTAAAAAATAAGTAGGATCTCTGTTTCTGATACTTGAAGATAGTTTAAATGTTTTCAAATTTAAAAATAATTTTTTTAAAAAAGTAAGTAGGATCTCTGTTTCTGATACTTTGAATAGTTTAAATGTTTTCAAATTAAAAATAATTTTTTTTAAAAAAAGTAAGTAGGATCTCTGTTTCTGATACTTGAAGATAGTTTAAATGTTTTCAAAATTTAAAAATAATTTTTTTAAAAAATAAGTAGTATCTCTGTTTCTGATACTTGAAGATAGTTTAAATGTTTTAAATTTTTAAAAATAATTTTTTAAAAAAGTAAGTAGGATCTCTGTTTCTGATACTTTGAAGATAGTTTAAATGTTTTCAAAATTATAAAAATAATTTTTTTAAAAAAAAAGTAGGATCTCTGTTTCTGATACTTGAAGATAGTTTAAATGTTTAAATTTTAAAAATAATTTTTTTAAAAAAAGTAAGTAGGATCTCTGTTTCTGATACTTTGAAGATAGTTTAAATGTTTTCAAAATTATGAAAATAATTTTTTACAAAAATAAGTAGGATCTCTGTTTCTGATACTTGAAAATAGTTTAAATGTTTTTCAAATTTTAAAAATAATTTTTTAAAAAAGTAAGTAGTATCTCTGTTTCTGATACTTGAAGATAGTTTAAATGTTTTCAAAATTTAAAAATAATTTTTTTAAAAAAAGTAGGATCTCTGTTTCTGATACTTTGAAGATAGTTTAAATGTTTTCAAAATTTTAAAAATAATTTTTTAAAAAAGTAAGATGTTTCTGATACTTGAAAGATAGTTTTAAAATGTTTTGAAATTATAAAAAATAATTTTTTAAAAAAGTAAGTAGGATCTCTGTTTCTGATACTTGAAAGATAGTTTAAATGAAATTTTTTTAAGTAGGATCTCTGTTTCTGATACTTGAAGATAGTTTAAATGTTTTCAAATTATAAAAATAATTTTTTAAAAAATAAGTAGGATCTCTGTTTCTGATACTTGAAGATAGTTTAAATGTTTTAAAATTAAAAAATAATTTTTTTTAAAAAAAAAAGTAAGTAGGATCTCTGTTTCTGATACTTGAATGATAGTTTAAATGTTTTCAAATTTTAAAAATAATTTTTTAAAAATGTAAGTAGAATCTCTGTTTCTGATACTTGAAAGATAGTTTGAATGTTTTCAAAATTTTAAAAATAATTTTTTTAAAAAAAGTAAGTAGGATCTCTGTTTCTGATACTTGAAAGATAGTTTAAATGTTTTTAAAATTTTATGAAAATTTTTTTTAAAAAATAAGTAGGATCTCTGTTTCTGATAGTTGATTCATAGTTTAAATGTTTTTAAAATTTTAAAAATAATTTTTTAAGAAAAGTAAGTAGGATCTCTATTTCTGATACTTGTAAGATAGTTTAAGTTTTTTGAAATAATTTTTTTTTAAAAAAAGTAAATAGTATCTCTGTTTCTGATACTTGGAAGATAGTTTAAATGTTTTGAAATTTTAAAAAAAAAAAATTTTTAAAAAGTTAGTAGGATCTCTGTTTCTTATACTTGGAAGATAGTTTAAATGTTTTGAAATTTTAAAAATAATTTTTTAGAAAAAGTAAGTACGATCTCTGTTTCTGATACTTGGAAGGTAGTTTAAATGTTTTCAAATTATAAAAATATTTTTTTAAAAAAAGTAAGTAGTATCTATGTTTCTGATACTTTGAAGTTAGTTTAAATGTTTCAAAATTATGAAAATAATTTTTTACAAAAATAAGTACTATCTCTGTTTCTGATACTTTGAAGATAGTTTAAATGTTTTCAAAAATTATGAAAATAATTTTTTAAAAAATAAGTAGGATCTCTGTTTCTGATACTTGGAAGGTAGTTTATTTTTCAAATTATAAAAATATATATTTTTAAAAAAAAAGTAATCTATGTTTCTGATACTTTGAAGTTAGTTTAAATGTTTAAAAATTATGAAAATAATTTGTTTACAAAAATAAGTAGTATCTCTGTTTCTGATACTTGGAAGGTAGTTTAAATGTTTCAAAATTATGAAAATAATTTGTTTAAAAAAATAAGTACTATCTCTGTTTCTGATACTTTGAAGATAGTTTAAATGTTTCAAAATTATGAAAATAATTCGTTTACAAAAATAAGTAGGATCTTTGTTTCAGATACTTGGAAGGTAGTTTAAATGTTTTCAAATTATAAAAATATATTTTTAAAAAAAGTAAGTAGTATCTATGTTTCTGATACTTTGAAGTTAGTTTAAATGTTTCAAAATTATGAAAATAATTTGTTTACAAAAAGAAGTAATATCTCTGTTTCTGATACTTTGAAGATAGTTTAAATGTTTTCAAAATTATGAAAATAATTTTTTACAAAAATAAGTACTATCTCTGTTTCTGATACTTTGAAGATAGTTTAAATGTTTTCAAAATTATGAAAATAATTTGTTTTAAAAAATAAGTACTATCTCTGTTTCTGATACTTAAAAGGTAGTTTAAATGCATTCAAATTAAAAATATATTTTTTTTAAAAAATAAGTAGTATCTATGTTTCTGATACTTTGAAGTTAGTTTAAATGTTAAAAATTATAAAAATAATTTTTTTACAAAAATAAGTACTATCTCTGTTTCTGATACTTGGAAGATAGTTTAAATGTTTTCAAATTATAAAAATATATTTTCTAAAAAAAAGTAAGTAGTATCTATGTTTCGGAAACTTTGAAGTTAGTTTAAATGTTTCAAAATTATGAAAATAATTTGTTTACAAAAATAAGTATTATCTCTGTTTCTGATACTTGAAAGGTAGTTTAAATGTTTTCAAATTATAAAAATATATTTTTTAAAAAAGTAAGTAGTATCTATGTTTCTGATACTTTGAAGTTAGTTTAAATGTTTTCAAAATTATGAAAATATTTTTTTACAAAAATACATACTATCTCTGTTTCTGATACTTTTGAAGATAGTTTAAATGTTTCAAAATTATAAAAATAATTCGTTTACAAAAATAAGTAGGATCTCTGTTTCTGATACTTGGAAGGAAGTTTAAATCTTTTCATATTATAAAATATATATTTTTTAAAAATTAAGTAGTATCTATGTTTCTCATACTTTGAAGTTAGTTTAAATGTTTCAAAATTATGAAAATAGTTTGTTTACAAAAATAAGTAGGATCTCTGTTTCTGATACTTGAAAGATAGTTTAAATGTTTTGAAATTTTAAAAAATAATTTTTTTAAGAAAAGTAAGTAGGATCTCTGTTTCTCATACTTGAAAGATAGTTTAAACGTTTTCAAATTTTAAAAATTAGTTTTTTTTTAAAAAAAAAAGGAGTAGGATCTCTGTTTCTGATACTTGGAAGATAGTTTAAATGTTTTAAAATTTTAAAAATAATTTTTTAACAAAAAGTTAGTACGATCTCTATTTCTGATACTTGGAAGATAGTTTAAATGTTTTCAAATTATAAAAATAATTTTTTTAAAAAAATGTAAGTAGAATCTCTGTTTGTCATACTTGAAAGATAGTTTGAATGATTTCAAATTATAAAAATAATTTTTTTTAAAAAAGTAAGTAGGATCTCTATTGCTCATACTTGAAAGATAGTTTAAATGTTTTAAAATTATGAAAATAGTTTGTTTACAAAAATAAGTAGGATCTCTCTTTCTGATAGTTGATTCATAGTTGAAATGTTTTTAAATTTTAAAAATAATTTTTTAAGAAAAGTAACTAGGATCTCTGTTTCTGATACTTGTAAGATAATTTAAGTTTTTGAAATTTTAACAATAATTTTTTTTTTAAAAAAAAGTAAGTAGTATCTTTTGTTTCTGATACTTGGAGGATAGTTTAAATGTTTTGAAATTAAAAAAAAAATTTAAAAAAGTTAGTAGGATCTCTGTTTCTTATACTTGGAAGATAGTTTAAATGTTTTGAAATTTTAAAAATAATTTTTTAGAAAAAGTAAGTACGATCTCTGTTTCTGATACTTGGAAGGTAGTTTAAATGTTTTCAAATTATAAAAATATTTTTTTTAAAAAAAGTAAGTAGTATCTATGTTTCTGATACTTTGAAGTTAGTTTAAATGTTTCAAAATTATGAAAATAATTTGTTTACAAAAATAAGTAGTATCTATGTTTCTGATACTTTGAAGATAGTTTAAATGTTTCAAAATTATGAAAATAATTCGTTTACAAAAATAAGTAGGAGCTCTGTTTCTGATACTTGGAAGATAGTTTAAATGTTTTCAAATTATAAAAATATATATTTTTTAAAAAGTAAGTAGTATCTATGTTTCTAATATTTTTGAAGTTAGTTTAAATGTTTCAAAATTATGTAAAAGATTTGTTAACAAAAATAAGTAGGATCTCTGTTTCTTATACTTGAAAGATAGTTTAAATGTTTTGAAATTTTAAAAATAATTTTTTAAGAAAAGTAAGTAGGATCTCTGTTTCTAATACTTGAAAGATAGCTTAAACGTTTTCAAATTTTAAAAATTAGTTTTTTTTTTTAAAAAAAAGGAAGGATCTCTGTTTCTGATACTTGGAAGATAGTTTAAATGTTTTTAAATTTTAAAAATAATTTTTTAACAAAAATGTTAGTACGATCTCTATTTCTGATTCTTGAAGATAGTTTAAATGTTTTCAAATTATAAAAATAATTTTATAAAAAATGTAAGTAGAATCTCTGTTTGTCATACTTGAAAAATAGTTTGAATGATTTCAAATTATAAAAATAATTTTTTTAAAAAAAGTAAGTAGGATCTCTATTGCTCATACTTGAAAGATAGTTTAAATGTTTTAAAATTATGAAAATAGTTTGTTTACAAAAATAAGTAGGATCTCTGTTTTTGATAGTTGATTCATAGTTTGAAATGTTTTTAAATTTTAAAAATAATTTTTTAAGAAAAGTAACTAGGATCTCTGTTTCTGATACTTGTAAGATAATTTAAGTTTTTGAAATTTTAACAATAATTTTTTTTTTTTTAAAAAAAGTAAGTAGTATCTTTGTTTCTGATACTTGGAGGATAGTTTAAATGTTTTGAAATTTAAAAAAAAAAATTTTAAAAAGTTAGTAGGATCTCTATTTCTTATACTTGGAAAATAGTTTAAATGTTTTGAAATTTTAAAAATAATTTTTTAGAAAAAGTAAGTACGATCTCTGTTTCTGATACTTGGAAGGTAGTTTAAATGTTTTCAAAATTATAAAATATTTTTTTTTTAAAAAAAAGTAAGTAGTATCTATGTTTCTGATACTTTGAAGTTAGTTTAAATGTTTCAAAATTATGAAAAATAATTTGTTTACAAAAAATAAGTACTATCTCTGTTTCTGATACATGGAAGGTAGTTTAAATGTTTTCAAATTATAAAAAATATTTTTTAAAAAAGTAAGTTGTATCTTGTTGTGATACTTGAAGTTAGTTTAAATGTTTCAAAATTATGAAAATAATTTGTTTACAAAAAATAAGAACTATCTCTGTTTCTGATACTTGAAGATAGTTTAAATGTTTTCAAATTATGAAAATAATTCGTTTACAAAAATAAGTAGGATCTCTGTTTCAGATACTTGAAAGGTAGTTTTAAATGTTTTCAAATTATAAAAATATATTTTTTTAAAAAAAAGTAGTATCTATGTTTCTGATACTTTGAAGTTAGTTTAAATGTTTTAAAATTATAAAAATAATTTGTTTACAAAAATAAGTAGTATCTCTGTTTCTGATACTTTGAAGTTAGTTTAAATGTTTCAAAATTATGAAAATAATTTGTTTACAAAAATAAGTACTATCTCTGTTTCTGATACTTGGAAGTAGTTTAAATTTTTCAAATTATAAAAATATATTTCTAAAAAAAGTAAGTAGTATCTATGTTTCTGATACTTTGAAGTTAGTTTTAAATGTTTTAAAAATTATGAAAATAATTTTTTACAAAAATAAGTACTATCTCTGTTTCTGATACTTGGAAGGGAGTTTAAATGTTTTCAAATTATCAAAATATATTTCTAAAAAAAGTAAGTTGTATCTATGTTTCTGATACTTTGAAGTTAGTTTAAATGTTTCAAAATTATGAAAATAATTTGTTTACAAAAATAAGTACTATCTCTGTTTTTGATACTTGGAAGGTAGTTTAAATGTTTTCAAATTATAAAAATATATTTTTTTAAAAAAAGTAAGTAGTATCTATGTTTCTGATACTTTGAAGTTAGTTTAAATATTTCAAAATTATGAAAATAATTTTTTACAAAAATACGTACTATCTCTGTTTCTGATACTTTGAAGATAGTTTAAATGTTTCAAATTATAAAAATAATTCGTTTACAAAAATAAGTACTATCTCTGTTTCTGATACTTGGAAGGCAGTTTAAATGTTTTCAAATTATAAAAATAATTTCTAAAAAAAAGTAAGTAGTATCTATATTTCTGATACTTTGAAGTTAGTTTAAATGTTTTCAAATTATAAAAAATATATTTCTAAAAAAAGTAAGTAGTATCTATGTTTCTGATACTTTGAAGTTAGTTTAAATGTTTCAAAATTATGAAAATAATTTGTTTACAAAAATAAGTAATATCTCTATTTCTGATACTTTGAAGATAGTTTAAATGTTTCAAAATTATAAAAAGAATTTGTTTACAAAAATAAGTAGTATCTCTGTTTCTGATACTTGAAAGATAGTTTAAATGTTTTGAAATTTTAAAAATAATTTTTTTAGAAAAGTAAGTAGGATCTCTGTTTCTCATACTTGAAAGATAGTTTAAACGTTTTTTAAATTTTAAAAATTAGTTTTTTTTTTTAAAAAAAAAGGAGTAGGATCTCTGTTGCTGATACTTGGAAGATAGTTTAAATGTTTTCAAATTTTAAAAATAATTTTTTAACAAAAAGTTAGTACATCTCTGTTTCTGATACTTGGAAGATAGTTTAAATGTTTTTCAAAATTATAAAATAATTTTTTAAAAAATGAAAGTAGAATCTCTGTTTGTCATACTTCAAAGATAGTTTGAATGATTTCAAATTATAAAAATAATTTTTTTTAAAAAAAGTAAGTAGGATCTCTATTTCTCATACTTGAAAGATAGTTTAAATGTTTTAAAATTATGAAAATAGTTTGTTTACAAAAAATAAGTAGGATCTATGTTTCTGATAGTTGATTCATAGTTGAAATGTTTTAAATTTTAAAAATAATTTTTTAAGAAAAGTAAGTAGGATCTCTGTTTCAGATACTTGAAACATAGTTTAAACGTTTTCAAATTTTAAAAAATTTTTTTTAAAAAAAGTAGTAGGATCTCTGTTGCTGATACTTGGAAGATAGTTTAAATGTTTTCAAATTTTAAAAATAATTTTTTAAAAAAAGTTAGTATGATCTCTGTTTCTGATACTTGGAAGATAGTTTAAATGTTTTCAAATTATAAAAAATAATTTTTTGAAAAATGTAAGTAGAATCTCTGTTTGTCATACTTGAAAGATAGTTTGAATATTTTCAAATTATAAAAATAATTTCTTTTAAAAAAGTACGTAGGATGTCTATTGCTCAAACTTGAAAGATAGTTTAAATGTTTCAAAATTATAAAAATAATTCGTTTACAAAAATCAGTAGGATCTCTGTTTCAGATACTTGAAATATAGTTTAAACGTTTTTAAATTTTAAAAATTAGTTTTTTTTTATAAAAAAAGTAGGTACTATCTCTGTTTCTGATACTTGGAAGGTAGTTTAAATGTTTTCAAATTATAAAAATATATTTTTTAAAAAAGTAAGTTGTATCTTTGTTTCTGATACTTTGAAGTTAGTTTAAATGTTTCAAAATTATGAAAATAATTTGTTTACAAAAATAAGTAATATCTTTGTTTCTATACTTTGAAGATAGTTTAAATGTTTTCAAAATTATGAAAATAATTCGTTTACAAAAATCAGTAGGATCTCTGTTTCAGATACTTGAAATATAGTTTAAACGTTTTTAAATTTTAAAAATTAGTTTTTTTTATAAAAAAAGTAGTACTATCTCTGTTTCTGATACTTGAAGTAGTTTAAATGTTTTCAAATTATAAAAATATATTTTTTTAAAAAGTAAGTTGTATCTTTGTTTCTGATACTTTGAAGTTAGTTTAAATGTTTCAAAATTATGAAAATAATTTGTTTACAAAAATAAGTAATATCTTTGTTTCTGATACTTTGAAGTTAGTTTAAATGTTTAAAAATTATAAAAATAATTTGTTTACAAAAATAAGTACTATCTCTGTTTCTGATACTTGGAAGGTAGTTTAAATGTTTTTCAAATTATAAAAATATATTTCTAAAAAAGTAAGTAGTATCTATGTTTCTGATACTTTGAAGTTAGTTTAAATGTTTCAAAATTATGAAAATTATTTGTTTACAAAAAATAAGTATATCTATGTTTCTGATACTTGAAAGGTAGTTTAAATGTTTTCAAATTATAAAAATATATTTTTAAGAAAGTAAGTAGTATCTATGTTTCTGATACTTTGAAGTTAGTTTAAATGTTTCAAAATTATAAAATAATTTATTTAAAAAAATAAGTACTATCTCTGTTTCTGATACTTGGAAGTAGTTTAAATTTTTTCAAATTATAAAAATATATTTTTTTAAAAAAGTAAGTAGTATCTATGTTTCTGATACTTTGTAGTTTAAATGTTTCAATTATAAAAATAATTTTTTTAAAAAATGTAAGTAGGAATCTCTGTTTGTCATACTTGAAAGATAGTTTGAATGTTTTCAAAATATAAAAATAATTTTTTTTTAAAAAAAGTAAGTAGGATCTCTATTTCTCATACTTGAAAGATAGTTTTAAATGTTTCAAAATTATGAAAATAATTTTTTACAAAAATAAGTACTATCTCTGTTTCTGATACTTTGAAGATAGTTTAAATGTTTCAAAATTATGAAAATAATTCGTTTACAAAAATAAGTAGTATCTCTTTTTCTGATACTTTAAAGATACTTTAAATTTTGAAATTTTAACAATAATTTTTTTTAAAAAGTAAATAGTATCTCTGTTTCTGATACTTGGAAGATATTTTTAAATGTTTTGAAATTTAAAAATTAAAAATTAAAAAAAGTTAGTAGGATCTCTGTTTCTTATACTTGGAAGATAGTTTAAATGTTTTGAAATTTTAAAAATAATTTTTTAGAAAAAGTAAGTAGGATCTCTGTTTCTGATACTTAGAAGATAGTTTAAATGTTTTCAAATTATAAAAAATATTTTTTTTTAAAAAAGTAAATAGTATCTATGTTTCTGATACTTTGAAGTTAGTTTAAATGTTTCAAAATTATGAAAATAATTTGTTTACAAAAATTGATTAATAGTTTAAATGTTCTGAAATTTTAAAAATAATTTTGTTAAAAAAATAATTAGGATCTCTGTTTCTGATACTTGGAAGATAGTTTAAATGTTTTCAAACTATAAAAATAGTTTTTTTAAAAAAAAGTAAGTAGGATCTCTATTTTCTGATACTTTGAAGATATATTAAACGTTTTAAAATTATAAAAATAATTAAAAAAAAAAAAGAAAGTAGGATCTCTGTTTCTAATACTTTGAAGATAGTTTAAATGTTTCAAAATATGGAAAATAATTTTTTTAAAAAAATTAAGTAGGTTCTCTATGTCTGATACTTTGAAGATATATTAAATGTTTTGAAATTATAAAAATAATTTTTTAAAAAAAAAGTAAGTAGAATCTCTGTTTCTAAGACTTTGAAAGATAGGTTGAAAGTTTTCAAATTATAAAAATAATTTTTTAAACAAAAGTAAGTAGGATCTCTATTGCTCATACTTGAAAGATAGTTTAAATGTTTTAAAATTATGAAATAGTTTGTTTACAAAAATAAGTAGGATCTCTGTTTCTGATAGTTGATTCATAGTTTAAATGTTTTTAAATTTTAAAAATATTTTTTTAAGAAAAGTAAGTTGGATCTCTGTTTCTGATACTTGGAAGATAGTTTAAATTTTTGAAATTTTAACAATAATTTTTTTTTAAATAAGTAAGTAGTATCTCTGTTTCTGATACTTGGAAGATAGTTTAAATGTTTTGAAATTTTAAAAAAATAAAATTTAAAACAAGTTAGTAGGATCTCTGTTTCTTATACTTGGAAGATAGTTTAAATGTTTTGAAATTTTAAAAATAATTTTTTAGAAAAAGTAAGTAGGATCTCTGTTTCTGATACTTGGAAGGTAGTTTAAATGTTTTCAAATTATAAAAATATTTTTTAAAAAAAGGTAAGTATTATCTATGTTTCTGATACTTTGAAGTTAGTTTAAATGTTTCAAAATTATGAAAATAATTTGTTTACAAAAATAAGTAATATCTCTGTTTCTGATACTTTGAAGATAGTTTAAATGTTTCAAAATTATGAAAATAATTTGTTTACAAAAATAAGTAGGATCTCTGTTTCTGATACTTGAAAGATAGTTTAAATGTTTTGAAATTTTAAAAATAATTTTTTAAGAAAAGTAAGTAGGATCTCAGTTTCTGTTACTTGGAAGATAGTTTAAATGTTTTGAAATTTTAAAAATAATTTTTTTAAAAAAGTAAGTAGGATCTCTGTTGCTGATACTTGAAAGATTGTTTAAATGTTTTAAAATTAGGAAAATAATTTTTTTACAAAAATAAATAGTATCTACCTTTCTGATAGTTGATTGTTAGTTTAAATGTTTTGAAATTTTAAAAATAATTTTTTAAGAAAAGTAAGTAGGATCTCTTTTTTCTGTTACTTGGAAGATAGTTTAAATGTTTTAAAATTATGAAAATAATTTTATTAAAAAAATAAGTAGGATCTATGTTTCTGATAGTTGATTGATAGTTTAAATGTTTTGAAATTTTAAAAATAATTTTTTAAGAAAAGTAAGTAGGATCTCTGTTTCTGATACTTGAAAGATAGTTTCAACGTTTTCAAATTTTAAAATTAATTTTAAAAAAAAAAAAAAAATAAGTAATCTCTGTTTCTGATACTTGGAAGATAGTTTAAATGTTTTCAAATTATAAAAATATTTTTTTAAAAAAAGTAAGTTGGATCTCTGTTTCTGATACTTTGATGATAGTTTACATGTTTGAAAATTATGAAAATAATTTTTTTTAAAAAAATAAGTAGGATCTCTGTTTCTGATACTTGAAAGATAGTTTAAATGTTTTGAAATTTTAAAAATAGTTTTTTAAGAAAAGTAAGTAGGATCTCAGTTTCTGTTACTTGGAAGATAGTTTAAATGTTTTGAAATTTTAAAAATAATTTTTTTACAAAAGTAAGTAGGATCTCTTTTTCTGTTACTTGGAAGATAGTTTAAATGTTTTAAAATTATGAAAATAATTTTATTAAAAAAATAAGTAGGATCTATGTTTCTGATAGTTGATTGATAGTTTAAATGTTTTGAAATTTTAAAAATAATTTTTTAAGAAAAGTAAGTAGGATCTCTGTTTCTGATACTTGAAAAAATAATTTTTTTTTTTAAAAAAATAAGTAATCTCTGTTTCTGATACTTGGAAGATAGTTTAAATGTTTTCAAATTATAAAAATATTTTTTTAAAAAAAAAGTAAGTTGGATCTCTGTTTCTGATACTTTGATGATAGTTTACATGTTTGAAAATTATGAAAATAATTTTTTTAAAAAAGCAAGTAGGATCTCTGTTTCTCATGAAAGGTAGTTTTAATGTTTTCAAGTTTTAAAAATAATTTTTTTAAAAAAGTAAGTAGGATCTCTGTTGCTGATACTTGAAAGATTGTTTAAATGTTTTAAAATTATGGAAATAATTTTTTTACAAAAATAAGTAGGATCTATGTTTCTGATAGTTGATTGTTAGTTTAAATGTTTGAAATTTAAAAATAATTTTTTAAGAAAAGTTAGAAGTATGTCTGTTTCTGATACTTGAAAGATAGTTTAAATTTTTGAAATTTTAAAAATAATTTTTTGAAAAAAAAAAAGTAAGTAGGATATCTGTTTCTGATACTTGGAAGATAGTTTAAATGTTTTGAAATTTTAAAAATATTTTTTTAAGAAAGTAAGTAGTACCTCTGTTTCTGAAAGAAATAGTTTAAATGTTCTGAAATTTTAAAAATAATTTTTTTAAAAAAAAATAAGTAGGATCTATGTTTCTGATACTTGGAAGATAGTTTAAATGTTTGCAAATTATAAAAATAATTTTTTTAAAAAAAGTAAGTAGGATCTCTATTTCTGATACTTTGAAGATATAGTTAAATGTTTTAAAATTATAAAAATATATTTTAAAAAAAAAGTAAGTAGGATCTCTGTTTCTAATACTTTGAAATAGTTTAAATGTTTCAAAATATGGAAAATAATTTTTTTAAAAAAAGTAAGTAGGATCTCTATTTCTAATACTTTGAAGATATATTAAATGTTTTTAAAATTATAAAATATTTTTTTAAAAAAAGTAAATAGAATCCTCTGTTTCTCATACTTGAAAGATAGATTGAAAGTTTTCAAATTATAAAAATAATTTTTTTTAAAAAAAGTAAGTAGGATCTCTATTGCTCATACTTGAAAGATAGTTTTAAATGTTTTAAAATTATGAAATAGTTTGTTTACAAAAATAAGTAGGTTCTTGTTTCTGATAGTTGATTCATAGTTTAAATGTTTTTAAATTTGAAAAATATTTTTTTTTAAGAAAAGTAAGTTGGATCTCTATTTCTGATACTTGGAAGATAGTTTAAATTTTTGAAAATTTTAAAAATAAATTTTTTAAAAAATAAGTAGATTTCTGTTTCTGATACTTGAAAGATAGTTTAAATGTTTTGAAATTTAAAAAAAAAAATTTTAAAAAAGTTAGTAGGATCTCTGTTTCTTATACTTGGAAGATAGTTTAAATGTTTTGAAATTTTAAAAATAATTTTTTTAGAAAAAGTAAGTAGGATCTCTGTTTCTGATACTTGGAACGTAGTTTAAATGTTTTCAACTTATAAAAATATTTTTTTAAAAAAAAGTAAGTACTATCTATGTTTCTGATACTTTGAAGTTAGTTTTAAATGTTTCAAAATTATGAAAAATAATTTTTTTTACAAAAATAAGTAATATCTTGATTCTGATACTTTGAAGATAGTTTAAATGTTTTGAAAATTATGAAAATAATTTTTTAAAAAATAAGTAGGATCTCTGTTTCTGATACTTGAAAGATAGTTTAAATGTTTTGAAATTTTAAAAATAATTTTTTAAGAAAAAAGTAAGTAGGATCTTCAGTTTCTGTTACTTGGAAGATAGTTTAAATGTTTGAAATTTTAAAAATAATTTTTTTTACAAAAGTAAGTAGGATCTCTTTTTCTGTTACTTGGAAGATAGTTTAAATGTTTTAAAATTATGAAATAATTTTTTAAAAAAAGTAAGAAGGATCTCTGTTTCTGATACTTGAAAGATAGTTTAAATTTTTGAAATTTTAAAAATAATTTTTTTAAGAAAAGTAAGTAGGATCTCTGTTTTGATACTTGAAAATAGTTTCAACGTTTTCAAATTTTAAAAATAATTTTTTTTTTTAAAAAAAATAAGTAATCTCTGTTTCTGATACTTGGAAGATAGTTTAAATGTTTTCAAATTATAAAAAATATTTTTTTTAAAAAAAAAGTAAGTTGGATCTCTGTTTCTGATACTTTGATGATAGTTTACATGTTTGAAATTATGAAAATAATTTTTTTAATAAAGAAGTAGGATCTCTGTTTCTTGCTTGAAAGGTAGTTTTAATGTTTTCAAGTTTAAAAATAATTTTTTTTAAAAAAGTAAGTAGGGATCTCTGTTGCTGATACTTGAAAGATTGTTTAAATGTTTTAAAATTATAAATAATTTTTTACAAAATAAGTAGGATCTGATAGTTGATTTTTAGTTTAAATGTTTGAAATTTTAAAAATAATTTTTTAAGAAAAGTTAGAAGTATGTCTGTTTCTGATACTTGAAAGATAGTTTAAATTTTTGAAATTTTAAAAATATTTTTTTGAAAAAAAAAGTAAGTAGGATATGTTTTTGATACTTGAAGATAGTTTAAATGTTTTGAAATTTTAAAAATAATTTTTTAAGAAAAGTAAGTAGTATCTCTGTTTCTGAAAGTTGATTAATAGTTTAAATGTTCTGAAATTTTAAAAATAATTTTTTTAAAAAATAAGTAGGATCTCTGTTTCTGATACTTGGAAGATAGTTTAAATTTGCAAATTATAAAAATAGTTTTTTTTAAAAAAAGTAAGTAGATCTCTATTTATGATACTTTGAAGATATATTAAATGTATTAAAATTATAAAAATATATTTTTTAAAAAAAGTAAGTAGGATCTCTGTTTCTAATACTTTGAAGATAGTTTAAATGTTTCAAAATATGGAAAATAATTTTTTAAAAAAAGTAAGTAGGATCTCTATTTCTGATACTTTGAAGATATAAATGTTTTAAAATTATAAAAATATTTTTTTTAAAAAAAGTAAGTAGAATCTCTGTTTCTCATACTTGAAAGATAGATTGAAAGTTTTCAAATTATAAAAATAATTTTTTTAAAAAAAAGTAAGTAGGATCTCTATTGCTCATACTTGAAAGATAGTTTAAATGTTTTAAAATTATGAAATAGTTTGTTTACAAAAATAAGTAGGATCTTTGTTTCTGATAGTTGATTCATAGTTTAAATGTTTTTAAATTTTGAAAAATATTTTTTTAAGAAAAGTAAGTTGGATCTCTGTTTCTGATACTTGGAAGATAGTTTAAATTTTTGAAATTTTAAACAATAATTTTTTTTTTTAATAAGTAGTATCTCTGTTTCTGATACTTGGAAGATAGTTTAAATGTTTTGAAATTTAAAAAAAAAAAATTTAAAAAAGTTAGAAGGATCTCTGTTTTCTTATACTTGGAAGATAGTTTAAATGTTTTAAAATTTTAAAAATAATTTTTTAGAAAAATTAAGTAGGATCTCTGTTTCTGATACTTGGAACGTAGTTTAAATGTTTTCGAATTATAAAAATATTTTTTTAAAAAAAGTAAGTACTATCTATGTTCTGATACTTTGAAGTTAGTTAAATGTTTCAAAATTATGAAAAAATTTTTTTTAAAAAAATAAGTAATTATCTATGTTTCTGATACTTTGAAGATAGTTGAAATGTTTCAAAAATTGAAAATAATTTTTTTAAAAATAAGTAGGATCTCTGTTTCTGATACTTGAAAGATAGTTTAAATGTTTTGAAATTTTAAAAATAGTTTTTTAAGAAAAGTAAGTAGGATCTCAGTTTCTGTTACTTGGAAGATAGTTTAAATGTTTTGAAATTTTAAAAATAATTTTTTTACAAAAGTAAGTAGGATCTCTTTTTCTGTTACTTGGAAGATAGTTTAAATGTTTTAAAATTATGAAAATAATTTTATTAAAAAAATAAGTAGGATCTATGTTTCTGATAGTTGATTGATAGTTTAAATGTTTTGAAATTTTAAAAATAATTTTTTAAGAAAAAGTAAGTAGGATCTCAGTTTCTGTTACTTGGAAGAAGTTTAAATGTTTTGAAATTTTAAAAATAATTTTTTTTACAAAAGTAAGTAGGATCTCTTTTTCTGTTACTTGGAAGATAGTTTAAATGTTTTAAAATTATGAAAATAATTTTTTAAGAAAAGTAAGAAGGATCTCTGTTTCTGATACTTGAAAGATAGTTTAAATTTTTGAAAAAAAAAAAAAAGAAAAAAAAGTACTTTGATATTTGGAAGATTAGTTTAAATGTTTTTGAAATTTTAAAAATATTTTTTTAAGAAAAGTAAGTAGTACCTCTGTTTCTGAAATTGATTAATAGTTTAAATGTTCTGAAATTTTAAAAATAATTTTTTTTAAAAAAATAAGTAGGATCTCTGTTTCTGATACTTGGAAGATAGTTTAAATGTTTTGCAAATATAAAAATAATTTTTTTTAAAAAAAAGTAAGTAGGATCTCTATTTCTGATACTTTGAAGATATATTAAATGTATTAAAATTTATAAAAATATATTTTTTAAAAAAAGTAAGTAGGATCTCTGTTTTCTAAATACTTTGAAGCTAGTTTAAATGTTTCAAAATATGGAAAAATAATTTTTTTTAAAAAAGTAAGTAGGATCTCTATTTCTAATACTTTGAAGATATTTAAATGTTTTAAAATTATAAAAATATTTTTTTAAAAAAAGTAAGTAGAATCTCTGTTTCTCATACTTGAAAGATAGATTGAATGTTTTCAAATTATAAAAATAATTTTTAAAAAAAAAGTAAGTAGGATCTCTATTGCTCATACTTGAAAGATAGTTTAAATGTTTTTAAAATTATGAAATAGTTTGTTTACAAAAATAAGTAGGATCTTTGTTCTGATAGTTGATTCATAGTTTAAATGTTTTTAAAATTTTGAAATTTTTTTTTTAAGAAAAGTAAGTTGGATCTCTATTTCTGATACTTGGAAGATAGTTTAAATTTTTAAATTTTTAACAATAATTTTTTTTAAAAATTAAGTAGTTATCTCTGTTTCTGATACTTGGAAGATAGTTTAAATGTTTTGAAATTTAAAAAAAAAATTTTAAAAAAGTTTAGTAGATCTCTGTTTCTTATACTTGGAAGATAGTTTAAATGTTTTGAAATTTAAAAAAATAATTTTTTAGAAAAGTAAGTAGGATCTCTGTTTCTGATACTTGAAACGTAGTTTAAATGTTTTCTACTTATAAAAATATTTTTTAAAAAAAGTAGGATCTATGTTTCTGATACTTTGAGTTAGTTTAAATGTTTCAAAAATTATGAAAATTTTTTTTTAAAAATAAGTAATATCTATGAATTTTGATACTTTGAAGATAGTTGAAATTTTCAAAATTATAAAAATAATTTGTTTTACAAAAATAAGTAGGATCTCTGTTTCTGATACTTTGAAAGATAGTTTAAATGTTTTGAAATTTTAAAAATAATTTTTTAAGAAAAGTAAGTAGGATCTCAGTTTCTGTTACTTGGAAGATAGTTTAAATGTTTTGAAATTTTAAAAATAATTTTTTTACAAAAGTAAGTAGGATCTCTTTTTCTGTTACTTGGAAGATAGTTTAAATGTTTTTAAAAATTTTATGAAAATAATTTTTTAAAAAAAGTAAGAAGGATCTCTGTTTCTGATACTTTGATGATAGTTTCTTTTTTTACATGTTTGAAAATTATGAAAATATTTTTTTAAAAAAAAGTAAGTTGGATCTCTGTTTCTGATACTTTGATGATAGTTTACATGTTTTGAAAATTTTATGAAAATAATTTTTTTAAAAAAAAAAAAGAAGTAGGATCTCTGTTTCTGATACTTGAAAGATAGTTTAAATGTTTTGAAAATTTTAAAAAAATAGTTTTTTTAAGAAAAGTAAGTAGGATCTCAGTTTCTGTTACTTGGAAGATAGTTTAAATGTTTTGAAATTTTAAAAATATTTTTTTTACAAAAGTAAGTAGTATCTCTTTTTCTGTTACTTGGAAGATAGTTTAAATGTTTTAAATTATGAAAATAATTTTTATTTAAAAGTAAGTAGGATCTCTGTTTCTCATACTTGAAAGGTAGTTTTAAATGTTTTTTGTTAAAAAATAATTTTTTTAAAAAAGTAAGTTGGATCTCTGTTGCTGATACTTGAAAGATTGTTTAAATGTTTTAAAAATATGGAAATAATTTCTTTACAAAACTAAGTAGGATCTATTTTCTGATAATTGATTGTTAGTTTAAATGTTTTGAAATTTTAAAAATAATTTTTTAAGAAAAGTTAGAAGTATGTCTGTTTCTGATACTTGAAAGATAGTTTAAATTTTTGAAATTTTAAAAATAATTTTTTGAAAAAAAAAAAGTAAGTAGGATATCTGTTTCTAATACTTGGAAGATAGTTTAAATGTTTTGAAATTTTAAAAATAATTTTTTAAGAAAAGTAAGTAGTATCTCTGTTTCTGAAAGTTGATTAATAGTTTAAATGTTCTGAAATTTTAAAAATAATTTTTTTAAAAAAATAAGTAGGTTCTCTGTTTCTGATACTTAGAAGATAGTTTAAATATTTGCAAATTATAAAAATAGTTTTTTTAAAAAAAAAGTATTAGGATCTCTATTTCTGATACTTTCGAAGATATTAAATGTTTTAAAATTATAAAATTATATTTTTTTTTAAAAAAAGTAAGTAGGATCTCTGTTTCTAATACTTTGAAGATAGTTTAAAAGTTTCAAAATATGGAAAATAATTTTTTTAAAAAAAGTAAGTAGGATCTCTATTTCTGATACTTTGATGATATATTAAATGTTTTAAAATTATAAAAATATTTTTTTAAAAAAAGTAAGTAGAATCTCTGTTTCTCATACTTGAAAGATAGATTGAAAGTTTTCAACTTATAAAAATAATTTTTTTTTAAAAAAAGTAAGTAGGATCTCTATTGCTCATACTTGAAAGATAGTTTAAATGTTTTAAAATTATGAAATAGTTTGTTTACAAAAATAAGTAGGATCTCTGTTTCTGATAGTTGATTCATAGTTTAAATGTTTTTAAATTTTAAAAATATTTTTTTTAAGAAAAGTAAGTTGGATCTCTGTTTCTGATACTTGGAAGAGAGTTTAAATTTTTGAAATTTTAAAAATAATTTTTTAAGAAAAGTTAGAAGTATGTCTGTTTCTGATACTTGAAAGATAGTTTAAATGTTTTGAAATTTAAAACAAAAATTTTTAAAAAGTTAGTAGGATCTCTGTTTCTTATACTTGGAAGATAGTTTAAATGTTTTGAAATTTTAAAAATAATTTTTTAAGAAAAGTAAGTAGGATCTCTGTTTCTGATACTTGAAAGATAGTTTCAACGTTTTCAAATTTTAAAAATAATTTTTTTTAAAAAAAAATAAGTAATCTCTGTTTCTGATACTTGGAAGATAGTTTAAATGTTTTCAAATTATAAAAAATATTTTTTTTAAAAAAAAAAAAGTAAGTTGGATCTCTGCTTCTGATACTTTGAATGATAGTTTAACATGTTTGAAAATTATGAAATAATTTTTTTAAAAAAATAAGAATCTCTGTTTTCTGATACTTGAAAGATTAGTTTAAAATTTTGAAATTTTTTAAAAATATTTTTTTTAAAAAAGTAAGTAGGAGTTTCTGTTTACTTGGAAGATAGTTTAAAATGTTGAATTTTTTTTACAAAAGTAAGTAGGATCTCTTTTCTGTTACGTTTTAAAATGTTTTTAAAATTATGAAAATAATTTTATTAAAAAAAAAGTAGGATCTATTTCTGATAGTTGATTGATAGTTTAAATGTTTTTGAAATTTTAAAAATAATTTTTTAAGAAAAGTAAGAAGGATCTCTGTTTCTGATACTTGAAAGATAGTTTCAACGTTTTCAAATTTTTAAAAAAAAAATTTAAAAAAAAATAAGTAATCTCTGTTTCTGATACTTGGAAGATAGTTTAAATGTTTTCAAATTATAAAAATATTTTTTAAAAAAAAAGTAAGTTGGATCTCTGTTTCTGATACTTTGATGATAGTTTTTTACATGTTTGAAATTATGAAAAATATTTTTTTTTAAAAAAAAGTAAGTAGGATCTCTGTTTCTGATACTTGACAAAGATAGTTTAAATGTTTTTGAAATTTTAAAAATAGTTTTTTTAAGAAAAGTAAGTAGGATCTCAGTTTCTGTTACTTGGAAGATAGTTTAAATGTTTTGAAATTTTAAAAATAATTTTTTTTACAAAAGTAAGTAGGATTCTTTTTTTTGTTACTTGGAAGATAGTTTAAATGTTTTAAAATTATGAAAATAATTTTATTAAAAAAAGTAAGTAGATCTAATGTTTTCTGATTAGTTGATTGATAGTTTAAATGTTTTTGAAATTTTAAAAATAATTTTTTAAGAAAAGTAAGAAGGATCTCTGTTTCTTGATACTTGAAAGATAGTTTTTTCAACGTTTTCAAATTTTTAAAAATAATTTTTTTTTTTTAAAAAAAATAATCTCTGTGATACTTGGAAGATAGTTTAAATGTTTTAAAATTATAAAAATATTTTTTTTAAAAAAAAAGTAAGTTGGATCTCTGTTTCTTGATACTTTTGATGATAGTTTACATGTTTGAAAATTATGAAATATTTTTTAAAAAAAGAAGTAGGATCTCTGTTTCTGATACTTGAAAGATAGTTTAAATGTTTTTTTTAAAATATTTTTTAAGAAAAAGTAAGTAGGATCTCTCAAGTTTCTGTTACTTGGAAGATAGTTTAAATGTTTTTTTTAAAAATATTTTTTTTTAAAAAGTAAGTAGGATCTCTTTTCTGTTACTTGGAAAGATAGTTTAAATGTTTTAAAAATATGGTTACAAAAGTAAGTAGGATCTATGTTTCTGATATTGATTTTAGTTTAAATGTTTTGAAATTTTAAAAATAATTTTTTAAGAAAAGTTAGGAAGTTATGTCTGTTTCTGATACTTGAAAATAGTTTAAATTTTTTGAAATTTTAAAATAATTTTTTTAAGAAAAAAAGTAAGTAGGATATCTGTTTCTAATACTTGGAAGATAGTTTAAATGTTTTGAAATTTTAAAAAATAATTTTTTAAAAAAGTAAGTAGGTATCTCTGTTTCTGAAAGTTTTGATTAATAGTTTGCTTTGAAAATTTTAAAAATAATTTTTTTAAAAAAAGTAAGTAGGATCTCTGTTTCTGATACAGATAGTTTAATCTTTTCGAAGATTTTAAATTTAAAATATAAAAATTAATTTTTTTAAAAAAAAAGTAAGTAGGTGATAGTTTCATTTCTGAAATATAAAAAATGATAGTTTTTTTTAAAAAAAGTAAGTTAGGAAATTACTTAAAGAAGTTTAAAATATTTTTGAAATTTTAGAAAAATATCTGTTTTTTTTACTTAAGATTAAAAAAAGTTAAGTATGTCTGTTTCTGATACTTGGAAGAGAGTTTAAATATTTGAAATTTTAAAAATAATTTTTTAAGAAAAGTTAGAAGTATGTCTGTTTCTGATACTTGAAAGATAGTTTAAATGTTTTGAAAATTTTAAAAAAAAATTTTTTTAAAAAGTTAGTAGGATCTCTGTTTCTTATACTTGGAAGATAGTTTAAATGTTTTGAAATTTTAAAAATAATTTTTTAAGAAAAGTAAGAAGGATCTCTGTTTCTGATACTTGAAGATAGTTTCACGTTTTCAAATTTTAAAAATAATTTTTTTTAAAAAAAAATAAGTAATCTCTGTTTCTGATACTTGGAAGATAGTTTAAATGTTTTCAAATTATAAAAATATTTTTTTAAAAAAAAAAAGTAAGTTGGATCTCTGTTTCTGATACTTTGATGATAGTTTACATGTTTGAAAATTATGAAAATAATTTTTTTAAAAAAATAAGTAGGATCTCTGTTTCTGATACTTGAAAGATAGTTTAAATGTTTTGAAATTTTAAAAATAGTTTTTTAAGAAAAGTAAGTAGGATCTCAGTTTCTGTTACTTGGAAGATAGTTTAAATGTTTTGAAATTTTAAAAATAATTTTTTTACAAAAGTAAGTAGGATCTCTTTTTCTGTTACTTGGAAGATAGTTTAAATGTTTTAAAATTATGAAAATAATTTTATTAAAAAAATAAGTAGGATCTATGTTTTTGATAGTTGATTGATAGTTTAAATGTTTTGAAATTTTAAAAATATTTTTTTAAGAAAAGTAAGTAGGATCTCTGTTTCTGATACTTGAAAGATAGTTTCAACGTTTTCAAATTTTAAAAATAATTTTTTTTTTTTTAAAAAATAAGTAATCTCTGTTTCTGATACTTGGATGATAGTTTAAATGTTTTCAAATTATAAAAATATTTTTTTTAAAAAAAAAGTAAGTTGGATCTCTGTTTCTGATACTTTGATGATAGTTTACATGTTTGAAAATTATGAAAATAATTTTTTTAAAAAGTAAGTAGGATCTCTGTTTCTCATACTTGAAAGGTAGTTTTAATGTTTTCAAGTTTTAAAAATAATTTTTTAAAAAAAGTAAGTAGGATCTCTGTTGCTGATACTTGAAAGATTGTTTAAATGTTTAAAAATTATGGAAATAATTTCTTTACAAAACTAAGTAGGATCTATGTTTCTGATAGTTGATTGTTAGTTTAAATGTTTTGAAATTTTAAAAATAATTTTTTAAGAAAAGTAAGTAGGATCTCTTTTTCTGTTACTTGGAAGATAGTTTAAATGTTTTAAAATTATGAAAATAATTTTATTAAAAAAAAAAAGTAGGATTTATGTTTCTGATAGTTGATTGATAGTTTAAATGTTTTGAAATTTTAAAAATAATTTTTTAAGAAAAGTTAGAAGTATGTCTGTTTCTTAAACTTGAAAGATAGTTTTAAATTGTTTTTTGTTTTTTAAGAAAAGTAAAGTAGGATCTTTGTTTCTTACTTGAAAGATAGTTTTTTTTCAATTTTTTTTTTAAGTATCTCTGTTCTGATACTTGGAAGATAGTTTAAATGTTTTAAAATTATAAAAATATTTTTTTTTAAAAAAAAAAAAGTAAGTTGGATCTCTGTTTCTGATCTTTGATAATAGTTTACATGTTTGAAAATTATGAAAATAATTTTTTTAAAAAAGTA
>NW_027340117.1:0-45997 GCF_005239225.2 Populus alba | reverse complement strand
TTCCTTCCTCAAACTTTGGCAAAACAATTTGACTCGGTGACTTTTAGCGGCATTCCGACTTCGATGCGCCGTTTCCGAAATTCAGTTGCTTAGCTATTTGAATTTCGGGTGATCGCCTCTTGGCATGTATGCTTTCTGCTACTTGTTCTACCACCAACACTTCCATCCGCAAAGGGCGGTACCACAACTTTCGGACTTCTCGATGAGTTTTCGCAGGCATTCGACTTCGATTGCCCCGATGTCTCCCGAAATTCAGTTGCCTTTGAATTTCGGCGTGATCCCTCTTGAGCATGTATGCTTCTGCTACTTGTTCTACATCACATCCCCTTCCTTCCTTAAACAGCGAAAACCTTTGAACTCGGTGAGTTTCGCGGCATTCCGACTTCGATGACCCTGTTGCTTACAGAAATTCAGTGGACCCCTTTGAATTTCGGGTGATCCCTCTTGAGCATG
Organism: Populus alba; assembly: GCF_005239225.2. NCBI lineage: Eukaryota > Viridiplantae > Streptophyta > Magnoliopsida > Malpighiales > Salicaceae > Populus > Populus alba. Next base: position 45,544 of record NW_027340117.1, on the reverse strand, counting down.
TATTGCTTCTGCTACTTGTTCTACATCAGACTTCTTCCGTAAATGGCCAAAATGCTTTGACTCGGTGAGTTTCGCTGGCATTCCGACTTCGATGCCCCGCGTTTGCCGAAATTGAGTTGCCTTTTAATTTCGGGTGATCCTCTTGAGCATGTATGCTTCTGCTACATGTTCTACATCACACTTCCTTCCTTAAACAGCGAAACGCTTTGACTCGGTGAGTTTCGCGGCATTCCGACTTCGATGCCCCGGTTGCCGAAATTCAGTTGCCTTTGAATTTCTGGTGATCCCTCTTGAGCAATGTGTGCTTCTGCTACTTGTTCTACATCACATTCTCTTCCGCAAACAATGAAACGCTTTGACACGGTTTTGAGTTTCGCGGCATTCCTGATTTGGATTCCCCGGTTGCCCGAAATTCAGTTGCTTTGAATTTTCGGGTGATCACTCTTGAGCATGTTTGCTTCTGCTACTTGTTCTACATCAGACTTCTTCCGCAAACTTGCCAAACGCTTTGACTCGGTGAGATTTCGCGGCATTCCGACTTCGTTGCCCGGTTCCCGAAATTCAGTTGCCTTTGAATTTCGGGTGATCCCTCTTGAGCATGTATGCTTCTGCTACTTGTTCCACATCACACTTCCTTCCTCAAACAGCAAAACGCTTTGACTCGGTGACTTTTGCGGCATTCCGACTTCGATGCCCCGGTTTCCGAAAATTCAGTTGCCTTTGAAATTTCGGGTGATCCCTTTTTGAGCATGTATGCTTCTGCTACTTGTTCTACACCACACTTCCATCCGCAAAGGGCGTAAACACTTTGACTCGATGAGTTTCGCGGCATTCCGACTTCGATTCCCCGATTGCCGAAATTCAGTTGCCTTTGAATTTCTAGTGATCCCTCTTGAGCATGTAAGCTTCTGCTACTTGTTCTACATCACATTTCCTTCCTTAAACAGCGAAACGCTTTGAGTCGGTGAGTTTTGCGGCATTCCGACTTCGATGCCCTAGTTGCCGAAATTAAGTTGCCTTTGAATTTCGGGTGATCCCTTTGAGCATGTATGCTTCTGCTACTTGTTCTAACATCAGACTTCTTCCGCAAACTGCCAAACGCTTTGACTCGGTGAGTTTTCGCGGCATTCCGACTTCGATGCCCCCGGTTGCCGAAATTCAGTTGCCTTTGAATTTCGGGTGATGCCTCTTGAGCATGTATGCTTTTTGCTACTTGTTCCACATCACACTTCCTTCTCAAACAGCAAAACGCTTTGACTCGGTGACTTTTGCGGCATTCCGACTTCGATGCCCCCGTTGCCGAAATTCAGTTGCCTTTGAATTTCGGGTGATCCTCTTGAGCATGTATGCTTCTGCTACTTGTTCTACATCACACTTCCTTCCATAAACAGCGAAACGCTTTGACTCGGTGAGTTTCGCGGCATTCCGACTTGGATGCCCCGGTTGCCGAAATTCAGTGGCCTTTGAATTTCGGGTGATCCCTCTGAGCATGTATGCTTCTGCTACTTGGTCTACATCACACTTCCCTCCTTAAACAACGAAACGCTTTGACTCGGTGAGTTTCGCGGCATTCCAATTTGGATTCCCCGGTTGCCGAAATTCAGTTGCCTTTGAATTTCGGGTGATCCCTCTTGAGCATGTATGCTTCTGCTACTTGTTCTACATCACATTCTCTTCCGCAAACAACGAAACGCTTTGACTCGGTGAGTTTCGCGGCATTCCGATTTGGATTCCCCGGTTGCCGAAATTCATTTGCCTTTGAATTTCGGGTGATCCCTCTTAAGCATGTATACTTCTGCTACTTGTTCTACATCAGACTTCTTCCGCAAACTGCCAAACGCTTTGACTCGGTGAGTTTCGCGGCATTCGGACTTCGATGGCCCGGTTCCGAAATTCAGTTGCCTTTGAATTTGGGTGATCCCTATTGAGCATGTATGCTTCTGCTACTTGTTCTACATCACACTTCCTTCCTCAAACAGCAAAACGCTTTGACTCGGTGACTTTTGCGGCATTCCGACTTCGATGCCCCGGTTGCCGAAATTCAGTTGCCTTTGAATTTCGGGTGATCCGTCTTGAGCATGAACGCTTCTGCTTCTTGTTCTACACCACACTTCCATCCGCAAAGGGCGTAACGCTTTGACTAAGTGGCTTTTTGCGGCATTCCGACTTCGATGCCCCGGTTCCCGAAATTCAGTTGCCTTTGAATTTCGGGTGATCCCTCTTGAGCATGTATGCTTCTGCTACTTGTTCTACATCACACTTCCTTCCTCAAACAGAAAAACGCTTTGACTCGGTGACTTTTGCGGCATTCCGACTTCGATGCCCCGGTTGCCGAAATTCAGTTGCCTTTGAATTTCGGGTGATCCCTCTTGAGCATGTATGCTTCTGCTACTTGTTCTACACCACACTTCCATCCACAAAGGGCGTAACACTTTGACTCGATGAGTTTCGCGGCATTCCGACTTCGATTCCCCGATTGCCGAAATTCAGTTGCCTTTGAATTTCTAGTGATCCCTCTTGAGCATGTATGCTTCTGCTACTTGTTCTACATCACACTTCCTTCCTTAAACAGCGAAACGCTTTGACTCGGTGAGTTTCGCTTCATTCCGACTTCGATGCCCCAGTTGCCGAAATTAAGTTGCCTTTGAATTTCGGGTGATCCCTCTTGAGCATGTATGCTTCTGCTACTTGTTCTACACATCAGACTTCTTCCGCAAACTGCCAAACGCTTTGACTCGGTGAGTTTCGCGGCATTCCGACTTCGATGCCCCGGTTCCCGAAATTCAGTTGCCTTTGAATTTCGGGTGATCCCTCTTGAGCATGTATGCTTCTGCTACTTGTTTTACATCACACTTCCTTCCTCAAACAGCAAAACGCTTTGATTCGGTGACTTTTGCGGCATTCCGGGTTCGATGCCCCGGTTGCCGAAATTCAGTTGCCTTTGAATTTCGGGTGATCCCTCTTGAGCATGTATGCTTCTGCTACTTGTTCTACACCACACTTCCATCCTCAAAGGGCGTAAGACTTTGACTCGATGAGTTTCGCGGCATTCCGACTTCGATGCCCCGGTTGCCGAAATTCAGTTGCCTTTGAATTTCGGGTGATCCCTCTTGAGCATGTATGCTTCTGCTACTTGTTCTACATCACACTTCCTTCCTTAAACAGCGAAACGCTTTGACTCGGTGAGTTTCGCGGCATTCCGACTTCGATGCCCCGGTTGCCGAAAGTCAGTTGCCTTTGAATTTCGGGTGATCACTCTTCTGCATGTATGCTTCAGCTACTTGTTCTACATCACACTTCCTTCCTTAAACAGCGAAACGATTTGACTCGGTGAGTTTCGCGGCATTCCAACTTGGATGCCCCTGTTGCCGAAATTCAGTGGCCTTTGAATTTCGGGTGATCCCTCTTGAGCATGTATGCTTCTGCTACTTGTGCTACACCACACTTCCATCCACAAAGGGCGTAAGACTTTGACTCGATGAGTTTCGCGGCATTCCGACTTCGATTCCCCGATTGCCGTAATTCAGTTGCCTTTGAATTTCTAGTGATCCCTCTTGAGCATGTATGCTTCTGCTACTTGTTCTACATCACACTTCCTTCCTTAAACAGCGAAACCCTTTGACTCGGTGAGTTTCGCGGCATTCCAACTTGGATGCCCCTGTTGCCGAAATTCAGTGGCCTTTGAATTTCGGGTGATCCCACTTGAGCATGTATGCTTCTGCTACTTGTTCTACATCAGACTTCTTCCATAAATGGCCAAATGCTTTGACTCGGTGAGTTTCGCGGCATTCCGACTTCGATGCCCCGGTTGCGGAAATTGAGTTGCCTTTTAATTTCGGGTGATCACTCTTGAGCATGTTTGCTTCTGCTACTTTGTTCTACATCAGACTTCTTCCGCAAACTGCCAAACGCTTTGACTCGGTGAGTTTCGCGGCATTCCGACTTCGTTGCCCCGGTTCCCCGAAATTCAGTTGCCTTTGAATTTCGGGTGATCCCTCCTGAGCATGTATGCTTCTGCTACTTGTTCCACATCACACTTCCTTCCTCAAACAGCAAAACAATTTGACTCGGTGACTTTTGCGGCATTCCGACTTCGATGCCCCGGTTTCCGAAATTCAGTTGCATTTGAATTTCGGGTGATCCCTCTTGGGCATGTATGCTTCTGCTACTTGTTCTACACCACACTTCCATCCGCAAAGGGCGTAACACTTTGACTCGATGAGTTTCGCGGCATTCCGACTTCGATTCCCCGATTGCCGAAATTCAGTTGCCTTTGAATTTCTAGTGATCCCTCTTTAGCATGTATGCTTCTGCTACTTGTTCTACATCACACTTCCTTCCTTAAACAGCGAAACCCTTTGACTCGGTGAGTTTCGCGGCATTCCAACTTGGATGCCCCTGTTGCCGAAATTCAGTGGCCTTTGAATTTCGGGTGATCCCTCTTGAGCATGTATGCTTCTGCTACTTGTTCTACATCAGACTTCTTCCGTAAATGGCCAAATGCTTTGACTCGGTGAGTTTCGCGGCATTCCGACTTCGATGCCCCGGTTGCCGAAATTGAGTTGCCTTTTAATTTCGGGTGATCCCTCTTGAGCATGTATGCTTCTGCTACATGTTCTACATCACACTTCCTTCCTTAAACAGCGAAACGCTTTGACTCGGTGAGTTTCGCGGCATTCCGACTTACGATGCCCCGGTTGCCGAAATTCAGTTGCCTTTGAATTTCTGGTGATCCCTCTTGAGCATGTGTGCTTCTGCTACTTGTTCTACATCACATTCTCTTCCGCAAACAATGAAACGCTTTGACACGGTGAGTTTCGCGGCATTCTGATTTGGATTCCCCGGTTGCCGAAATTCAGTTGCCTTTGAATTTCGGGTGATCACTCTTGAGCATGTTTGCTTCTGCTACTTGTTCTACATCAGACTTCTTCCGCAAACTGCCAAACGCTTTGACTCGGTGAGTTTCGCGGCATTCCGACTTCGTTGCCCCGGTTCCCGAAATTCAGTTGCCTTTGAATTTCGGGTGATCCCTCTTGAGCATGTATGCTTCTGCTACTTGTTCCACATCACACTTCCTTCCTCAAACAGCAAAACGCTTTGACTCGGTGACTTTTGCGGCATTCCGACTTCGATGCCCCGGTTTCCGAAATTCAGTTGCCTTTGAATTTCGGGTGATCCCTTTTGAGCATGTATGCTTCTGCTACTTGTTCTACACCACACTTCCATCCGCAAAGGGCGTAACACTTTGACTCGATGAGTTTCGCGGCATTCCGACTTCGATTCCCCGATTGCCGAAATTCAGTTGCCTTTGAATTTCTAGTGATCCCTCTTGAGCATGTAAGCTTCTGCTACTTGTTCTACATCACATTTCCTTCCTTAAACAGCGAAACGCTTTGAGTCGGTGAGTTTCGCGGCATTCCGACTTCGATGCCCTAGTTGCCGAAATTAAGTTGCCTTTGAATTTCGGGTGATCCCTATTGAGCATGTATGCTTCTGCTACTTGTTCTACATCAGACTTCTTCCGCAAACTGCCAAACGCTTTGACTCGGTGAGTTTCGCGGCATTCCGACTTCGATGCCCCGGTTCCCGAAATTCAGTTGCCTTTGAATTTCGGGTGATGCCTCTTGAGCATGTATGCTTTTGCTACTTGTTCCACATCACACTTCCTTCCTCAAACAGCAAAACGCTTTGACTCGGTGACTTTTGCGGCATTCCGACTTCGATGCCCCCGTTGCCGAAATTCAGTTGCCTTTGAATTTCGGGTGATCCCTCTTGAGCATGTATGCTTCTGCTACTTGTTCTACATCACACTTCCTTCCATAAACAGCGAAACGCTTTGACTCGGTGAGTTTCGCGGCATTCCGACTTGGATGCCCCGGTTGCCGAAATTCAGTGGCCTTTGAATTTCGGGTGATCCCTCTTGAGCATGTATGCTTCTGCTACTTGGTCTACATCACACTTCCCTCCTTAAACAGCGAAACGCTTTGACTCGGTGAGTTTCGCGGCATTCCAATTTGGATTCCCCGGTTGCCGAAATTCAGTTGCCTTTGAATTTCGGGTGATCCCTCTTGAGCATGTATGCTTCTGCTACTTGTTCTACATCACATTCTCTTCCGCAAACAACGAAACGCTTTGACTCGGTGAGTTTCGCGGCATTCCGATTTGGATTCCCCGGTTGCCGAAATTCATTTGCCTTTGAATTTCGGGTGATCCCTCTTAAGCATGTATACTTCTGCTACTTGTTCTACATCAGACTTCTTCCGCAAACTGCCAAACGCTTTGACTCGGTGAGTTTCGCGGCATTCGGACTTCGATGGCCCGGTTCCCGAAATTCAGTTGCCTTTGAATTTTGGGTGATCCCTATTGAGCATGTATGCTTCTGCTACTTGTTCTACATCACACTTCCTTCCTCAAACAGCAAAACGCTTTGACTCGGTGACTTTTGCGGCATTCCGACTTCGATGCCCCGGTTGCCGAAATTCAGTTGCCTTTGAATTTCGGGTGATCCGTCTTGAGCATGAACGCTTCTGCTTCTTGTTCTACACCACACTTCCATCCGCAAAGGGCGTAACGCTTTGACTAAGTGGCTTTTTGCGGCATTCCGACTTCGATGCCCCGGTTCCCGAAATTCAGTTGCCTTTGAATTTCGGGTGATCCCTCTTGAGCATGTATGCTTCTGCTACTTGTTCTACATCACACTTCCTTCCTCAAACAGCAAAACGCTTTGACTCGGTGACTTTTGCGGCATTCCGACTTCGATGCCCCGGTTGCCGAAATTCAGTTGCCTTTGAATTTCGGGTGATCCCTCTTGAGCATGTATGCTTCTGCTACTTGTTCTACACCACACTTCCATCCACAAAGGGCGTAACACTTTGACTCGATGAGTTTCGCGGCATTCCGACTTCGATTCCCCGATTGCCGAAATTCAGTTGCCTTTGAATTTCTAGTGATCCCTCTTGAGCATGTATGCTTCTGCTACTTGTTCTACATCACACTTCCTTCCTTAAACAGCGAAACGCTTTGACTCGGTGAGTTTCGCTTCATTCCGACTTCGATGCCCCAGTTGCCGAAATTAAGTTGCCTTTGAATTTCGGGTGATCCCTCTTGAGCATGTATGCTTCTGCTACTTGTTCTACATCACACTTCATTCCTTAAACAGCGAAACGCTTTGACTCGGTGAGTTTCGCGGCATTCCGACTTCGATGCTCCGGTTCCCAAAATTCAGTTGCCTTTGAATTTCTGGTGATCCCTCTTGAGCATGTACGCTTATGCTACTTGTTCTACATCACATTCTCTTCCGCAAACAGCGAAACGCTTTGACTCGGTGAGTTTAGCGGCATTCCGATTTGGATTTCCCGGTTGCCGAAATTCAGTTGGCTTTGAATTTCGGGTGATCCCTCTTGAGCATGTATGCTTCTGCTACTTGTTCTACATCACACTTCCTTCCATAAACAGCGAAACGCTTTGACTCGGTGAGTTTCGCGGCATTCCGACTTGGATGCCCCGGTTGCCGAAATTCAGTGGCTTTTGAATTTCGGGTGATCCCTCTTGAGCATGTATGCTTCTGCTACTTGGTCTACATCACACTTCCTTCCTTAAACAGCGAAACGCTTTGACTCGGTGAGTTTCGCGGCATTCCGATTTGGATTCCCCGGTTGCCGAAATTCAGTTGCCTTTGAATTTCGGGTGATCCCTCTTGAGCATGTATGCTTCTGCTACTTGTTCTACATCACACTTCCTTCCTTAAACAGCGAAACGCTTTGACTCTGTGAGTTTCGCGGCATTCCGACTTCGATGCCCCGGTTACCGAAATTAAGTTGCCTTTAAATTTAGGGTGATCCCTCTTGAGCATGTATGCTTCTGCTACTTGTTCTACATCACACTTCCTTCCTTAAACAGCGAAACGCTTTGACTCGGTGAGTTTCGCGGCATTCCGACTTCGATGCCCCGTTGCCGAAATTCAGTTGCCTTTAAATTTCGGGTGATCCCTCTTGAGCATGTATGCTTCTGCTACTTGTTGTACATCACACTTCCTTCCTTAAACAGCGAAGCGGTTTGACTCGGTAACTTTTGCGGCATTCCGACTTCGATGCCCCGGTTGCCGAAATTCAGTTGCCTTTTAATTTCGGGTGATCCCTCTTGAGCATGTATGCTTCTGCTACTTGTTCTACATCACACTTCCTTCCTTAAATAGTGAAACGCTTTGACTCGGTGAGTTTCGCGGCATTCCGACTTCGATGCCCCGGTTGCCGAAATTCAGTTGCCTTTGAATTTCGGGTTATCCCTCTTGAGCATGTATGCTTCTGCTACTTGGTCTACATCACACTTCCTTCCTTAAATAGCGAAACGCTTTGACTCGATGAGTTTCGCGGCATTCCAATTTGGATTCTCTGGTTGCCGAAATTCAGTTGCCTTTGAATTTCGTGTGATCCCTCTTGAGCATGTACGCTTCTGCTACTTGTTCTACATCACATTCTCTTCCGCAAGCAGCGAAACGCTTTGACTCGGTGAGTTTCTCGGCATTCCGATTTGGATTCCCCGGTTGCCGAAATTCATTTGCCTTTGAATTTCGGGTGATCCCTCTTAAGCATGTATGCTTCTACTACTTGTTCTACATCAGACTTCTTCCGCAAACTGCCAAACGCTTTGACTCGATGAGTTTCGCGGCATTCGGACTTCGATGCCCCGGTTCCCGAGATTCAGTTGCCTTTGAATTTCGGGTGATCCCTCTTGAGCATGTATACTTCTGCTACTAGTTCTACATCACACTTCCTTCCATAAACAGCAAAACGCTTTGACTCGGTGACTTTGGCGGCATTCTGACTTCGATGCCCCGGTTGCTGAAATTCAGTTGCCTTTGAATTTCAGGTGATCCCTCTTGAGCATGTACGCTTCTGCTACTTGTTCTACACCACACTTCCATCCGCAAAGGGCGTAACGCTTTGACTAAGTGGCTTTTGCGGCATTCCGACTTCGATGCCCCGGTTGCCGAAATTCAGTTGCCTTTGAATTTCGGGTGATCGCTCTTGAGCATGTAGGCTTCTGCTACTTGTTCTACATCACATTCTCTTCCGCAAACAACGAAACGCTTTGACTCGGTGAGTTTCGCGGTATTCCGATTTGGATTCCCCGGTTGCCGAAATTCAGTTGCCTTTGAATTTCTGGTGATCCCTCTTGAGCATGTACGCTTCTGCTACTTGTTCTACATCACATTCTCTTCCGCAAGCAGCGAAACGCTTTGACTCGGTGAGTTTCGCGGCATTCCGATTTGGATTCCCCGGTTGCCGAAATTCAGTTGCCTTTGAATTTCGGGTGATCCCTCTTCAGCATGTATGCTTCTGCTACTTGTTCTACATCAGACTTCTTCCGCAAACTGCCAAACGCTTTGACTCGGTGAGTTTCGCGGCATTCCGACTTGGATGCCCCTGTTGCCGAAATTTAGTTGCCTTTTAATTTCGAGTGATCCCTCTTGAGCATGTATGCTTCTGCTACTTGTTCTACATCACACTTCCTTCCTTAAACAGCGAAACGCTTTGACTCGGTGAGTTTCGCAGCATTCCGACTTCGATGCCCCGGTTGCCGAAATTCAGTTGCCTTTGAATTTCGGGTGATCCCTCTTGAGCATGTATGCTTCTGCTACTTGTTCTACATCACATTCTCTTCCGCAAACAGCGAAACGCTTTGACTCAGTGAGTTTCGCGGCATTCCGATTTGGATTCCCCGGTTGCCGAAATTCAGTTGCCTTTGAATTTCTGGTGATCACTCTTGAGCATGTATGCTTCTACTACTTGTTCTACATCAGACTTCTTCCGCAAACTGCCAAACGCTTTGACTCGGTGAGTTTCGCGGCATTCCGAGTTCGATGCTTCGGTTCCTGAAATTCAGTTCCCTTTGAATTTCTGGTGATCCCTCTTGAGCATGTACGCTTCTGCTACTTGTTCTACATCACATTCTCTTCCACAAACAGCGAAACGCTTTGACTCGGTGAGTTTCGCGGCATTACGATTTGGATTCCCCGGTTGCCGAAATTCAGTTGCCTTTGAGTTTCAGGTGATCCCTCTTGAGCATGTATGCTTCTGCTACTTGTTCTACAGCACACTTCCTTCCTTAAACAGCGAAACGCTTTGACTCGGTGAGTTTCGCGGCATTCCGACTTGGATGCCCTGGTAGCCGAAATTCAGTGGCCTTTGAATTTCGGGTGATACCTCTTGAGAATGTATGCTTCTGCTACTTGTTCTACATCACATTCTCTTCCACAAACAGCGAAACGCTTTGACTCGGTGAGTTTCACGGCATTACGATTTGGATTCCCCGGTTTCCGAAATTCAGTTGCCTTTGAATTTCGGGTGATCCCTCTTGAGCATGTATGCTTCTGCTACTTGTTCTATATCACACTTCCTTCCTTAAACAGCGAAACGCTTTGACTCGGTGAGTTTCGCGGCATTCCGATTTGGATTCCCCTGTTGCCGAAATTCAGTTGCCTTTGAATTTCTAGTGATCCCTCTTGAGCATGTATGCTTCTGCTACTTGTTCTGCATCACATTCTCTTCCGCAAACAGCGAAACGCTTTGACTAGGTGAGTTTCGCGGCATTCCGATTTGGATTCCCCGGTTGCCAAAATTCAGTTGCCTTTGAATTTCGGGTGATCCCTCCTGAGCATGTATGCTTCTGCTACTTGTTGTACATTAGACTTCTTCCGTAAATGGCCAAACGCTTTGACTTGGTGAGTTTCGCGGCATTCCGACTTCGATGCCCCGGTTGCCGAAATTCAGTTGCCTTTGAATTTCTAGTGATCCCTCTTGAGCATGTATGCTTCTGCTACTTGTTCTACATCACATTCTCTTCCGCAAACAGCGAAACGCTTTGACTCGGTGAGTTTCGCGGCATTCCGATTTGGATTCCCCTGTTGCCGAAATTCAGTTGCCTTTGAATTTCGGGTGATCCCCCTTGAGCATGTATGCTTCTGCTACTTGTTCTGCATCACACTTGCTTCCTTAAACAGCGAAACGCTTTGACTCGGTGAGTTTCGCGGTATTTCGACTTCGATGCCCCAGTTGCCGAAATTCAGTTGCCTTTGAATTTCGGGTTATCCCTCTTGAGCATGTATGCTTCTGTTACTTGTTCTACGTCACACTTCCTTCCTTAAACAGCGAAATGCTTTGACTCGGTGAGTTTCGCGGCATTCCGACTTCGATGCCCCGGTTGCCGAAATTCAGTTGCCTTTGAATTTCGGGTTATCCCTCTTGAGCATGTATGCTTCTGCAACTTGTTCTACACCACACCTCCTTCCGCAAAGGGCGTAACACTTTGACTCGATGAGTTTCGCGGCATTCTGACTTCGATTCCCTGGTTGCCGAAATTTAGTTGCCTTTGAATTTCAGGTGATCCCTCTTGAGCATGTATGTTTCTGCTACTTGTTCTACATCACAGTTCCTTCCTTAAACAGCGAAACGCTTTGACTCGGTGAGTTTCGCGGCATTCCGACTTCGATGCCCAGGTCGCCGAAATTCAGTTGCCTTTGAATTTCGGGTTATCCCTCTTGAGCATGTATGCTTCTGTTACTTGTTCTACGTCACACTTCCTTCCTTAAACAGCGAAACGCTTTGACTCGGTGAGTTTCGCGGCATTCCGACTTCGATGCCCCGGTTGCCGAAATTCAGTTGCCTTTGAATTTCGGGTTATCCCTCTTGAGCATGTATGCTTCTGCAACTTGTTCTACACCACACCTCCTTCCGCAAAGGGCGTAACACTTTGACTCGAAGAGTTTCGCGGCATTCCGACTTCGATTCCCTGGTTGCCGAAATTCAGTTGCCTTTGAATTTCATGTGATCCCTCTTGAACATGTATGCTTCTGCTACTTGTTCTACACCACACTTCCATCCGCAAAGGGAGTAACACTTTGATTCGATGAGTTTCGCGACATTCCGACTTCGATTCCCCGGTTTCCGAAATTCAGTTGCCTTTTGCGGCATTCCGACTTCGATGCCCCTGTTGCCGAAATTCAGTTGCCTTTGAATTTCGGGTGATCCCTATTGAGCATGTATGCTTCCGTTACTTGTTCTACATCACACTTCCTTCCTCAAACAGCGAAACGCTTTGACTCGGTGACTTTGGCATCATTCCGATTTCGATGCCCTTGTTGCCGAAATTCAGTTGCCGTTGAATTTCGGGTCATCCCTCTTGAGCATGTATGCTTGTGTTACTTGTTCTACATCACACTTCCTTCCTCAAACAGCGAAAGGCTTTGACTCGGTGACTTTTGCAGCATTCCGACTTCGATGCCCCTGTTGCCGAAATTCAGTTGCCTTTGAATTTTGGGTCATCCCTCTTCAGCATGTATGCTTCTGCTACTTGTTCTGCATCACACTTGCTTCCTTAAACAGCGAAACGCTTTGACTCGGTGAGATTCGCGGTATTTCGACTTCGATGCCCCGGTTGCTGAAATTGAGTTGCCTTTGAATTTCGAGTGATCCCTCTTGAGCATGTATGCTTCTGCTACTTGTTCTACATCAACTTCCTTCCTCAAATAGCGATACGCTTTGACTCAGTGACTTTTGTGGTATTTCAACTTCGATGCCCCGGTTGCCGAAATTAAGTTGCCTTTCAATTTCGGGTGATGCCTCTTTAGCATGTATGCTTCTGCTACTTGTTCTACATCACACTTCCTTCCGCAAACGGCGAAACGCTTTGACTCGGTGAGTTTCGCGGCATTCAGTTGCCTTTGAATTTCAGGTGATCCCTCTTGAGCATGTATGCTTTCGCTACTTGTTCTAGATCAGACTTCTTCCGCAAAGGGCCAAACGCTTTGACTCGGTGAGTTTCGCGGCATTCCAACTTCAATGCTCTGGTTGTCGAAATTAAGTTGCCTTTGAATTTCGTGTGATCCCTCCTGAGCATGTATGCTTCTGCTACTTGTTCTTCATCACACTTCCTTCCTTAAGCAGCGAAACGCTTTGACTCGGTGAGTTTCGCGGCATTCCGACTTCGATGCCCCGGTTGCCGAAATTAAGTTGCCTTTGAATTTCGGGTGATCCCTCTTGAGCATATATGTTTCTGCTACTAGTTCTGCATCACACTTCCTTCCTTAAACAGCGAAACACTTTGACTCGGTGAGTTTCGCGGCATTCCGACTTCGATGACCCGGTTGCCGAAATTCAGTGGCCTTTGAATTTCGGGTGATCCCTTTTCAGCATGTATGCTTCTGCTACTTGTTCTACATCAGACTTCTTCCGCAAAGGGCGTAACACTTTGACTCGGTGAATTTCGCGCCATTCCGACTTCGATTCCCTGGTTGCCGAAATTCAGTTGCCTTTGAATTTCAGGTGATCCCTCTTGAGCATGTATGCTTTCGCTACTTGTTCTAGATCAGACTTCTTCCGCAAAGGGCCAAACGCTTTGACTCGGTGAGTTTCGCGGCATTCCAACTTCATTGCCCTGGTTGTCGAAATTAAGTTGCCTTTGAATTTCGTGTGATCCCTCTTGAGCATGTATGCTTCTGCTACTTGTTCTTCATCACACTTCCTTCCTTAAGCAGCGAAACGCTTTGACTCGGTGAGTTTCGCGGCATTCCGACTTCGATGCCCCGGTCGCCGAAATTCAGTTGCCTTTGAATTTCAGGTGATCCCTCTTGAGCATGTATGTTTCTGCTTCTTGTTCTACATCACACTTCCTTCCTTAAACAGCGAAACGCTTTGACTAGTGAGTTTCGCGGCATTCCGACTTCGATGCCCCGGTCGCCGAAATTCAGTTGCCTTTGAATTTCGGGCGATCCCTCTTGAGCATGTATGCTTCTGCTACTTGTTCTACATCACACTTCCTTCCTCAAACAGCGAAACGCTTTGACTCGGTGACTTTTGCGGTATTCCGACTTCGATGCCCCGGTTGCCGAAATTCAGTTGCCTTTGAATTTCGGGTGATCCCTCTTGAGCATGTATGCTTCTGCAACTTGTTCTACACCACACTTCCTTCCGCAAAGGGCGTAACACTTTGACTCGATGAGTTTCGCGGCATTCCGACTTCGATTCCCTGGTTGCCGTAATTCAGTTGCCTTTGAATTTCAGGTGATCCCTCTTGAACATGTATGCTTCTACTACTTGTTCTACACCACACTTCCATCCGCAAAGGGCGTAACACTTTGATTCGATGAGTTTCGCGGCATTCCGACTTCGATTCCCCGGTTGCCGAAATTCTATTGCCTTTGAATTTTGGGTGATCCCTCTTGAGCATGTATGCTTCTGCCACTTGTTCTACATCAGACTTCTTCCGCAATTGGCCAATCGCTTTGACTCGGTGAGTTTTCGCGGCATTCCGACTTTGATGCCCCGGTTCCTGAAATTCAGTTGCCTTTGAATTTCGGTTGATCCGTCTTGAGCATGTATGGTTCTGCTACTTCTTCTACATCACACTTCCTTACACAAATAGCGAAATGGTTTGACTCGGTGACTTTTGCGGCATTCCGACTTCGATGCCCCTGTTGCCAAAATTGAGTTGCCTTTGAATTTCGGGTGATCCCTCTTGAGCATGTATGCTTCTGCTACTTGTTCTACATCACATTCTCTTCCGCAAACAGCGAAACGTTTTGACTCGGTGAGTTTCGCGGCATTCCGACTTGGATTCCCCGATTGCCGAAATTCAGTTGCCTTTGAATTTCGGGTGATCCCTCTTGAGCATGTATGCTTCTGCTACTTGTTCTACATCACACTTCCTTCCTCAAACAGCGAAACGCTTTGACTCGGTGACTTTTGCGGTATTCCGACTTCGATGCCCCGGTTGCCAAAATTCAGTTGCCTTTGAATTTCAGGTGATCCCTCTTCAGCATTTATGCTTCTGCTACTTGTTCTACATCACACTTCCTTCCGCAAACGGCGAAACGCTTTGACTCGGTGAGTTTCGCGGCATTCCGACTTCGATGCCCCGTTTGCCGAAAGTCAGTTGCCTTTGAATTTCGGGTGATCCCTCTTGAGCATGTATGCTTCTGGTACTTGTTCTACATCACACTTCCTTCCTCAAACAGCGAAACGCTTTGACTCGGTGACTTTTGCGGCATTCCGACTTCGATGCACCTGTTGCCGAAAAGCAGTTGCCTTTGAATTTCGGGTGATCCCTCTTGAGCATGTATGCTTCTGCTACTTGTTCTACATCACATTCTCTTCCGCAAACCGCGAAACGCTTTGACTCGGTGAGTTTCGCGGCATTCCGACTTGGATTCCCCAGTTGCCGAAATTCAGTTGCCTTTGAATTTCGGGTGATCCCTCTTGAGCATGTATGCTTCTGCTACTTGTTCTACATCACACTTCCTTCCTCAAACAGCGAAACGCTTTGACTCGGTGACTTTTGCGGTATTCCGACTTCGATGCCCCGGTTGCCGAAATTCAGTTGCCTTTGAATTTTGGGTGATCCCTCTTCAGCATGTATGCTTCTGCTACTTGTTCTACATCACACTTCCTTCCGCAAACGGCGAAACGCTTTGACTCGGTGAGTTTCGCGGCATTCCGACTTCGATGCCCCGGTTGCCGAAAGTCAGTTGCCTTTGAATTTCGGGTGATCCCTCTTGAGCATGTATGCTTCTGCTACTTGTTCTACATCACACTTCCTTCCTCAAACAGCGAAACGCTTTGACTCGGTGACTTTTGCGGCATTCCGACTTCGATGCCCCGGTTGCCGAAATTCAGTTGCCTTTGAATTTCGGGTGATCCCTCTTGAGCATGTATGCTTCTGCTACTTGTTCTACATCACACTTCCTTCCTTAAATAGTGAAACGCTTTGACTCGGTGAGTTTCGCGGCATTCCGACTTCGATGCCCCGGTTGCCGAAATTCAGTTGCCTTTGAATTTCTGGTGATCCCTCTTGAGCATGTATGCTTCTGCTACTTGTTCTACATCAGACTTCTTCCGTAAATGGCCAAACGCTTTGACTCAGTGAGTTTCACGGCATTCCGATTTCGATGCCCCGGTTCCCGAAATTCAGTTGCCTTTGAATTTCGGGTGATCCCTCTTCAGCATGTATGCTTCTGCTACTTGTTCTCAAAGGCACTCGAAGAGGAAGAAAAGCACGAAGATTTTTCAGATGGCCTATTTCTTATGGGCGGCCTTCCCATGTTGAAAAATTCTCAAAAATGAAAAGCATTCAACAACAATTTTGATCTTTGGCCATTTCAAGTTGGCCTTCCACTTGATGGATTCCATTTGAATTTTCTCATATGAAATTTAAAAAAACTAATTGTCCAATGTCTCAAATTTAGATGATATGCATGAATCTTTACCTGTTTCGAAATATAGGCCCCCATTTCTTCTTAGTCTTCTTGTTGCTTGACTAATGAGGACTTGCTACCTCTAATTCGGGTCATCTTTGTCGCTTGGCTTCTAGTCCACTCGAATTGGCCCATGTAAGTTTATTTCCAGATTTGTTTGCACAACTTAGCCTTTGTGGTGCCCATCGTGACCCACTTGCTTGCTAAAGATTTTTTGACTCGTCAAATATTTTGAGAGGATCATTCATTACTCCTCGTCTCACTGATAAAAACATTCAGTGTCACTTGCTGAAAGGATCAAATTGTTTTTCGTAAACCAAAATGCCCCCTTGTCTTGTTGTAGGAAATATTCCTCTCTTTATTTCTAGAAGAGAAAATACAATGTTGCCCCCTTGTACTGGTCATTGCCCCCAAGTGTACTTTGCCAGCGACTCAGACAAATAATGGTTTTAAAAGACCATTCTCTCATTTCTCTTTTGTTCATTTTGGTGAAGGAATATGGGTCTAGAATGAATCTTGAAATCTTGATCTTGCATTTTGAAAACAAAAATTATTTCGATATGAATCTAAAACAATTTGCTTTTGAAATCTTGCAACTCCTTGGTTATTTTCTTTCTTGGAAAAGAGGTTATTTTCTCTTATGTTTGGCAATGAGATCTTCAGTGAAAATACATCATGAGATGACCTTTTGTTTCAAAGTGAAGGGCTCGAGAAAAAGCTCGAGATTTTGTATGAGAAAAATTTGTCTCTTTTTGAATCATTCATTTTTTATCAGCATGAATAATAATGAGTAGTTTATTCTTGATGTCATGAATCTTATGAAAAAGTATTCTTTGCATTTGGAGAGCATTGTTTATTGTTCCAGGTTGCTTGCTTGCTTGATTAGAAAGGACTTCTATAGGGACGTAACGTAGGCTGTGGTTTCTGGCTATGAAAGAAAAGGATTCATAAGGCTCAAAGAGTGTTTCAGGGTTTCAAAGACCAAGGATCACTATCAACAATTTGACTCTTGACGTCATTCATATTTTCTTTTGTCACACTTCTTTGATTTGTTGCTTCTTCTTTTTTATTGCTTTGCTAGGGCATACCCACTTTAATTTTGGATGTCACGTTTTCTAGTGATTTGGGCATGCCCCCTAGCATTTGAGTTTCTTGAGCTCTTATGCTTTTTTTTTTGGCCTTCTTGTAGCTTTTTCACTTTTCTCATTGAAATTTTCTCTTGCCCCCCAGTGTGGGGTGTGATCCTAGTCGGGATTTTTTCATGAAAGAAAAATTATTCAGGCTCAAAAAGGGATAGCAAGGGATGTACTTATTTCAGAATGTGAAAGGAATAACAAAGATGGCCTTTCCTCATTTCAAGCGCAAGCAGTTCGGATCAATAAACTTTGACCTCATCCAGTGTGATGGTTTGGTCTTTGCAAAGATGCATTTCATGGATCATGAGCAACGAGTGTACTACATACCATTATTCATACATTTAAAAACAAATGATTCAAGAGTCATGGGTAAAGGTGTTTATTCATTTGTTTTTTCTTTTTTTTTTGGTTTATAATTTAGTCACCTCAATGATGGAGTTGCTTGATTCAATTGTCATTCTACAAGTAGAATGTTAAAAATATCATTTTTGAAAGAACATCAAATTATTTTTGAAATCAAAATACCAGATCAATTTTTCAAAACTCCAATAGGGAAATGAATTTTGGTACAAGAGATGAATTACGTCTATGAGATCACGCGAGGCTTCAAAGGTGTATTCGTGAGTCCTTATAAGAAAGCTCTCTTAAGAAGATAAATAATGATTGGTCGCAAACACAATTGAATGAGAAACTCATTATTTCATTGAAGCTTTGGAAAAGAAGTTTAACAACAAAGAACTTATGCCAAAATGAATATTGGCATGATAACACATAAAAAGGCTAAACATTTAGCGATCATTCATTGGAATTTTCAGGAATCTTTCAATCATTCATTCTCCTTGACAAAGGGCATCTCTTCAACACTTAGTTTCAGTCACATGTAGACCATTCTCGACCTATTATCACCATAGCTTTATCTTCAAAATAGTTGATTTCTGGGAGTCGGTGTGAAGGAATTAGCTATAGGAACGATAAGTGTCTTGGCAACCACCTTCAGTGAAACCGTTCTTCTTAGTCGGGTTAGCAATCTTACCTAACCCAATGGCTTGTTCAATCCTCTCAGCTATAATAATCAGGTCAGTGAAATGTTGTGCAGAGCTTCTAACCAAGTATTCAAAGTACGGAGCTTTAAATGTATTGGAAAATAAACTGATCATCTCTTTTTCCAACATGGAAGGATTAACTTGTGCAGCTACCTCGCTCCATCTCCGGGCATATTCTCTTATGGATTCCTTGTTGTTCTTCTCCATAGCTTGCAAGCTTAACCGATTAGGAACCACATCTATATTGAACTTATATTGCCTCATGAAGGCATCAACTAAGTCCTTCCATTTTTTAACCTTGGTATTGTCCAACCGCATATACCAAGTGAGGGCAGCGTCACTCAAGCTGTCTTGAAAAAAATGAATCAGCAGTTTCTCATCATCAACCACCTCAGCCATTTTGTTGCAGTATGCTTTGAGATGAGTCATAGGGCATTGAGTTCCCGTATATTTGACAAATTCTGGCACTCTAAACTTTTTGGGAATGACAACGTTAGGCACCAAACACATATTGATAGCTTTCACCAGGTCACACAAATGGTTTCCCTCAACTGCCCTTATCCTCTTCTCTAGGGTAGTCCATTTTTCCGAATCCTCTTCTTTCACCATCTTGCCCTTTTGAGATTCTTTCTCGGTGGAATCAGTGGTAGATGAAATTCTTGAAGGGTATGCTGGCTGGAAATGCATAGCTTGTTGAAATTCAGATGACATCTTACTTGCCCTCAGATTATGTGGATCGAAATGAGTTACATGCATATCTTCAGGCTGAGCTATAAGTGTTCCTTTTCTGGATTTATCTCTCAAGGCTTGCTCGAGTAGACTAGTAAGCCTTGCGACTTCTTCTTTAAGATTATCCATCTCTTTTTGATGTTGGGCTTCCAACTGGGCTCTTTCTTCGTTTTCCATTTGTCTTTTTCTTGAACGAGTGTTATAAATGAGTTTCAATGGGGGACTTATATTTCAACCTACTAAATGTAAATCATGCAATTACGCAAAAATGCTAAAGCAATAATAAAAAAATGTGTATGAAATGTGAACTTGCCCTTCACGGGGTGACAACCTAATTGGAAGATCCTAATTACTGAGTGCATCAAGGGGTTGGTCATTATCTAGTTTCAAAGGGTCTCTCGCATGCTCAGTGATCGTCCATGAAAGGTCGATATGAGGCTTACAAGTAGTGTGAAGATAGAGGCCCTGAGTAATATCAGTTTGGCATATCAACCACTTCCAAGTAAACAATCAAGCGAGAGTTGGATGGTTTCACGAGTCTTACCCAAGCTAAAGCCATTGGGGTACCGTTACTTTCCCACTTATCCTAGGTTGCAAAGTGTGTGCTCTCAAAGTGATGCATGACAACATAAACAAGGATGCATGCTAAAGCAGTAAATGCAGGAAAAATAAACAAATAAACACAACAAAAAACAAATTAAAAAAAAATAGCAATAATAAGACAAAAGACAAAGCTTAATCCTAAGTCCCCAGCGGAGTCGCCATTCTGTCGCACCCGACATCGCTGCGGCCCTAAAAAAAATTAATTCTCTTGAATTAATTATGGAAAAAGAACAGATTCTGGCATCCGGTTCTTTTAGGAAAAAAAATGTCTTGTTTGAGGAGTCACCACCTAGTATTATGGTCACTAAGAACCCTAACTGGTAAACAGAGATTCTATGACTCGGGATTGGTTACGTAAAAGGGAAGATATTATCACCCCTTAAACGTTCTGCCTAAGGCAGACTGCATTGTTGGTTTTGTCTTAAATTGCTAAATATTTATTAATTTATGCTGTGATGAT
Source organism: Populus alba (assembly GCF_005239225.2). Lineage (NCBI taxonomy): Eukaryota > Viridiplantae > Streptophyta > Magnoliopsida > Malpighiales > Salicaceae > Populus > Populus alba. Next base: position 25,324 of record NW_027340117.1, on the reverse strand, counting down.
TTATTTATAATATTCCTGACTCTGGCACCAGTGAATATTCGAGCTCGAATAATTCCAACTCTGGCATTGGTAAAAATTCGTAGCTACGACAAAAATTAGATCAATATATTTTATTCCCTACTCTAGCGCTAGTGAATAAATAAATAAAAAATAAATTTATTTTTGTATACATGCACATATTTTTTATTTTTTCTCGCTAAATAAAATAAAATACAACGAATAAAAATAATATAAATTTAAACCAGTATTTTTATTCCTGACTCTGGCGTCAGTGAATAAACCAATAAATTTACATTATTTTTATTCATGCATACACATTTTTATTTTTTATTTTTTTCTATTTTTTTAAATTATTTTTGGGGGCTGGGCCCAGCTCAGCCCACATGGGCTGGGCTGGACCCGGCTGGGCAACATAAAGCACGTGTGAATTAAATCACGCGTGCATATGCAGGTAAAGAGAGTGAATTAAAATGAAAAGTGGGGGAAGTGAAGCCTACTTGGTTCTGGAAGAAAACCGAAAGCAGTAGCAACGATGGTGCTGGTCACGGTGGCCTTCCTCTGCTTAGGTTCTTCCCTTCTGCAGTTGGCGCTGCACTGGGAGTTGAGGATGACAGTGATGGAGGGCTGACCGAGCGACGTTCTTCCCCCTTCTTTCTCTTTATCTCTTGCTTTCTTCTGCTCTCAGAATTCTCTCCCTCTCTCTCTCCGTATCTGTTTTTCTTTCTCTGTCTAGTCTCCTTCCCCTGGTTTTTCTTCGTGCTCAATCCCCTGTTGAAGGCTTTCCTCAGTCAGCCCCTCTTTGTTTGTTCGTTCCTTCTCAAGCCATAACAGTAGTGGCTGCTAAAAATGGAATTTTTGGAGCTGCCACCGAAGAAACCGAGAGCGTCCCCTTTTGTTTTTCACTGCTGTTTGATATTTTCCTCCGTTTCCTCCTCAATCTCCCTTCTGTATTCCTTTTTATATGGTCCCTCTCTCTGGTTCAGTTTTTTAATTTCGTTTCTTTTTCTCGGTTCATTGTTCCAACCCCTCTCCTGTGACCTTTCATTCTCTGGCTTTTATAGCCAGAGAACAATCCGTTTCTTCCAACCATTGATTGCAGGTGTAATGGCAGAGGCGGGTGTCCGTTTGAAGAAGATGAACAACGTATCCACATACGGCACCGTTTTGAAGTTTAATAATTATTTGCGTTTTGGCCCTTGAATTTTTAAATGGTTTGTAATTAAGCCCCTAGTTCAAACTGTAATTGGCCCCTTGCATTTGCGCGCCATTTTTAATTGAATCCTTGGATTTTAATTTCGCAATTTGGACCCCAAATGTTAATATTTCTTCAATTAAGTCCCTGATTTCATTAATTCAATTAAATCCAAGTCTAATTAAGTCTCAAAACTTATTAATTCTCCAATTAAATCCTTGATTGGATGAATTAAATTAATTTCAAGCTTAATTAAGTCTAAAAATTTATCGATTCTCCAATTAAACCCTTAATTGGATTAAATAAATTAATTCCAAGCTTAATTAGATTAATTCCAAAGTTTAATTAAACCCCAAAACTTCCAATCATATTGTCCTTAACCCAAATTTTACTTCATTCTTCATTTATTTCATTTTACTTGTTTTTTCATCATCATTATTATTATTTTTTCATCAATTTTTTATCCTTTTTAATAAATAAAATAATAATAAAAAATAAAAATAAAATTGTCAAAAAATGGGTTATGACAGTTGCCCCCTCTTTATAATATTTACTATGCAAAGATATTGGAAAATTTCATTTTCTTTTATCTTTGTGTAGTAAATTTATAAAGAAAAGTAGATAGAGAAAGAACCTTTTTTTTTGTCTTGAAAACAGTAGATGGACTCACGACCTTTACAGAGAGATGTAGAAATCAAGAAACAAGTCATTTGGAAGATGACCAACTTTTTTTGTTTTTTTGTTATTTGTTTTTTTATTTTATTTTTTAATTATTTTTAGAAGTGGTCTCATTGTAATGGGTGACCTACCCAAGTAAAAAAAGGAAAATGAGGGCTTGAAGGCACACTCGAAAGAATGTAAATGCTCGTAGACGAGCTCAAAAAAGAAAGTGAGTGCTCAAAGGCGCTCAAAAAGAAAAGCGAGGGCTCAGAGGCGCTCGAGAAGGAAGGTGAGTGCTCAAAGGCACTTGAAGGGTAAAGCGAGTGCTCAAACGCACTTGAAGGGGAAAGCGAGTGCTCAGAGGCACTGGTGCTCAAAGGCACTTGAAGGGTAAAGCGAGTGCTCAGAGGCACTGGTGCTCAAAGGCACTTGAAAGGGAAAGCGAGTGCTCAGAGGACTGGTGCTCAAAGGCACTTGAAGGGGAAGCGAGTGCTCAGAGGCACTGGTGCTCACAGGCACTTGAAGGGAAAAGCGGGTGCTCAGAGGCACTGGTGCTCAAAGGCACTTGAAGGGAAAAGCGGGTGCTCAGAGGCACTGGTGATCAAAGGCACTTGAAGGGAAAAGAAAGTGCTCAGAGGCACTGGTGCTCAAAGGCACTTAAAGGGGAAGCGAGTGCTCAAAGGCACTTGAAGGGAAAAGCGAGTGCTCAAAGGCACTTAAAGGGGAAACGAGTGCTCAGAGGCACTTGAAGGGAAAAGCGAGCGCTCAGAGGCATTGGTGCTCACAGGCACTTAAAGGGGAAGCAAGCTTAATTAGATTAATTCCAAAGTTTAATTAAACCCCAAAACTTCCAATCATATTGTCCTTAACCCAAATTTTACTTCATTCTTCATTTATTTCATTTTACTTGTTTTTTTCATCATCATTATTACTATTTTTTCATCATTTTTTATCCCTTTTTAATAAATAAAATAATAATAAAAAATAAAAATAAAATTGTCAAAAAATGGGTTATGACAAGCATGTATGCTTCTGCTACTTGTTCTACATCACACTTCCTTCCGCAAACGGCGAAACGCCTTGACTCGGTGAGTTTCGCGACATTCCGACTTTGATGCCCCGGTTGCCGAAATTCAGTTGCCTTTGAATTTCAGGTGATCCCTCTTGAGCATTTATGGTTCTGCTACTTGTTCTACATCACACTTCCTTCCGCAAACAGCGAAACGCTTTGACTCGGTGAGTTTCGCGGTATTCCGACTTCGATGCCCCGATTGCCAAAATTCAGTTGCCAATGAATTTCGGGTGATCCCTCTTGAGCATGTATGCTTCTGCTACTTGTTCTACATCACAATTGCTTCCTCAAATAGCGAAACGCTTTGACTCGGTGACTTTTGTGGTATTCTGACTTCGATGCCCCGGTTGCCAAAATTCAGTTGCCTTTCAATTTGGGGTGATCCCTCTTGAGCATGTATGCTTCTGCTACTTGTTCTACATCACACTTCCTTCCGCAAATGGAGAAACACTTTGACTCGGTGAGTTTCGCGGCATTCCGACTTCGATGCCCCGATTGACGAAATTCAGTTGCCTTTGAATTTCGGGTGATCGCTCTTGAGCATGTATGCTTCTGCTACGTGTTCTACATCAGACTTCTTCCGCAAATGGCGAAACGCTTTGACTCGGTGAGTTTCGCGGCATTCCGCCTTTGATGCCCCGATTGCCGAAATTCAGTTGCCTTTGAATTTCGGGTGATCCCTCTTGAGCATGTATGCTTCTGCTACTTGTTCTACATCACACTTCCTTCCTTGAACAGCGAAACGATTTGACTCGGTGAGTTTCGCGGCATTCCGACTTCGATGCCCCGGTTGCCGAAATTAAGTTGCCTTTGAATTTCAGGTGATCCCTCTTGAGCATGTATGCTTCTGCTACTTGTTCTACATCACACTTCCTTCCCCAAAAAGCGAAACGCTTTGACTCGGTGAGTTTCGCGGCATTCCGACTTCGATGCCCCAGTTGCCGAAATTCAGTTGCCTTTGAATTTTGGGTGATCCCTCTTGAGCATGTATGCTCCTGCTACTTGTTATACGTCACACTTCCTTCCTTAAAAAGCGAAACGCTTTGAATCAGTGAGTTTCGCGGCATTCCGACTTCGATGCCCCGGTTGCCGAAATTCAGTTGCCTTTGAATTTCGGGTGATCCCTCTTGAGCATGTATGCTCCTGCTACTTGTTATACGTCACCCTTCCTTCCTTAAACAGCGAAATGCTTTGACTCGGTGAGTTTCGCGGCATTCCGACTTCGATGCCCCGGTTGCCGAAATTCAGTTGCCTTTGAATTTCGGGTGATCCCTCTTGAGCATTTATGGTTCTGCTACTTGTTCAACATCACACTTCCTTCCGCAAACAGCGAAACGCTTTGACTCGGTGAGTTTTGCGGTATTCCTACTTCGATGCCCCGATTGCCGAAATTCAGTTGCCAATGAATTTCGGGGGATCCCTCTTGAGCATGTATGCTTCTTCTACTTGTTCTACATCACACTTCTTTCCTCAAATAGCGAAACGCTTTGACTCGGTGACTTTTGTGGTATTCTGACTTCGATGTCCCGGTTGCCGAAATTCAGTTGCCTTTCAATTTTGGGTGATCCCTCTTGAGCATGTACGCTTCTGCTACTTGTTCTACATCACACTTCCTTCCGCAAATGGCGAAACGCTTTGACTCGTTGAGTTTCATGGCATTCCGACGTTGATGCCCTGGTTGCCGAAATTAAGTTGCCTTTGAATTTCGGGTGATCCCTCTTGAGCATGTATGCTTCTGCTACTTGTTCTACATCACATTCTCTTCCACAAACCGTGAAACGCTTTGACTCGGTGAGTTTCGCGGCATACCGACTTGGATTCCCCGGTTGCCGAAATTCAGTTGCCTTTGAATTTCGGGTGATCCCTTGTGAGCATGTATGCTTCTGCTACTTGTTCTACATCAGACTTCTTCCGCAAATGGCCAAACACTTTGACTTGGTGAGTTTCGCGGCATTCCGACTTCGATGCTCCGGTTGCCGAAAGTTAGTTGCCTTTGAATTTCGGGTGATCGCTCTTGAGCATGTATGCTTCTGCTACTTGTTCTACATCAGACTTCTTCCGCAAATGGCAAACGCTTTGACTCGGTGAGTTTCGCGGCATTCCGACTTCGATGCCCTTGTTGCTGAAATTAAGTTGCCTTTGAATTTCAGGTGATCCCTCTTGAGCATGTATGCTTCTGCTACTTGTTCTGCATCACACTTGCTTCCTTAAAAAGCGAAACGCTTTGACTCGGTGAGTTTCACGGTATTTCGACTTTGATGCACCGGTTGCCGAAATTCAGTTGCCTTTGAATTTCGGGTGATCCCTTGTGAGCATGTATGCTTCTGCTACTTGTTCTACATCAGACTTCTTCCGCAAATGGCCAAACACTTTGACTTGGTGAGTTTCGCGGCATTCCGACTTCGATGCTTCGGTTGCCGAAAGTTAGTTGCCTTTGAATTTCGGGTGATCGCTCTTGAGCATGTATGCTTCTGCTACTTGTTCTACATCAGACTTCTTCCGCAAATGGCAAACGCTTTGACTCGGTGAGTTTCGCGGCATTCCGACTTCGATGCCCTTGTTGCTGAAATTAAGTTGCCTTTGAATTTCGGGTGATCCCTCTTGAGCATGTATGCTTCTGCTACTTGTTCTGCATCACACTTGCTTCCTTAAAAAGCCAAACGCTTTGACTCGGTGAGTTTCGCGGCATTCCGACTTCAATGCCCCGGTTGCCGAAATTCAGTTACCTTTGAATTTCGGGTGATCCCTCTTGAGCATATATGGTTCTGCTACCTGTTCTACACCGCACTTCCTTCCGCAAAGGGCATGACACTTTGACTCGATGAGTTTCGCGGCATTCCGACTTCGATGCCCCGGTTGCTGAAATTCAGTTGCCTTTGAATTTCGGGTGATCCCTCTTGAGCATGTATGCTTCTGCTAGTTGTTCTCCACCACACTTCCTTCCGCAAAGGGCGTAATGCTTTGACTCGATGAGTTTGGCGGCAATCCGACTTGGATGCCCTGGTTGCAGAAATTCAGTTGCCTTTGAATTTCGGGTGATCCCTCTTGAGCATGGATGGTTCTGCTACTTGTTCTACATCACACTTCCTTCCGCAAACAGCGAAACGCTTTGACTCGGTGAGTTTCGCGGCATACCGACTTCGATGCCCCGGTTGCCCAAATTTAGTTGCCTTTGAATTTCGGGTGATCCCTCTTGAGCATATATGCTTCTGCTACTTGTTCTACATCACACTTCCTTCCTCAAATAGCGAAACGCTCTTTGATGCCCCGATTGCTGAAATTAAGTTGCCTTTGAATTTCGGGTGATCCCTTTTGAGCATGTATGCGTCTGCTACTTGTTCTACGTCACACTTCCTTCCTTAAACAGCGAAACGCTTTGACTCGGTGAGTTTCGCGGCATTCCGACTTCGATGTCCCGGTTGCCGAAATTCAGTTGCCTTTCAATTTTGGGTGATCCCTCTTGAGCATGTACGCTTCTGCTACTTGTTCTACATCACACTTCCTTCCGCAAATGGCGAAACGCTTTGACTCGTTGAGTTTCATGGCATTCCGACGTTGATGCCCTGGTTGCCGAAATTCAGTTGCCTTTGAATTTCGGGTGATCCCTTTTGAACATGTATGCTTCTGCTACTTGTTCTACATCACAGTCTCTTCCACAAACAGCGAAACACTTTGACTCGGTGATTTTCACGGCATTCCGACTTGGATTCCTCGGTTGCCGAAATTCAGTTGCTTTTGAATTTCGGGTGATCCCTCTTGAGCATGTATGCTTCTGCTACTTGTTCTACATCACACTTCCTTCCGCAAATGGTGAAATGCTTTAACTCGGTGAGTTTCGCGGCATTCCGACTTCGATGCCACCGTTGCCGAAATTCAGTTGCCTTTGAGTTTCGGGTGATCGCTCTTGAGCATGTATGCTTCTGCTACTTGTTCTACATCAGACTTCTTCCGGAAATGGCGAAACGCTTTGACTCGGTGAGTTTGACGACATTCCGCCTTCGATGCCCCGGTTGTCGAAATTTTGTTGCCTTTGAATTTCGGGTGATCCCTCTTGAGCATGTATGCTATTGCTACTTGTTCTAGATCAGACTTCTTCCGCAAAGGGCCAAACGCTTTGACTCGATGAGTTTCGCGGCATTCCGACGTCGATGCCCCGGTTGCCGAAATTCAGTTGCCTTTCAATTTCGAGTGATCCCTCTTGAGTATGTATGGTTCTGCTACTTGTTCTACATCACAGATCCTTCCGCAAACAGCGAAACGCTTTGACTCAGTGAGTTTCACGGCATTCCGACTTCGACACCCCGGTTGCCGAAATTAAGTTGCCTTTAAATTTCAAGTGATCCCTTTTGAGCATGTATGCTTCTGCTACTTGTTCTACGTCACACTTCCTTCCTTAAACAGCGACACGCTTTGACTCGGTGAGTTTCGCGGCATTCCAACTTTGATGCCCCGGTTGCCGAAATTCAGTTGCCTTTGAATTTCTGGTGATCCATCTTGAGCATGTATGCTTCTGCTACTTGTTCTACATCACATTCTCTTCCGCAAACCGCGAAACGCTTTGACTCGGTGAGTTTCGCGGCATTCCGACTTGGATTCCCCGGTGGCCGAAATTCAGTTGCCTTTGAATTTCGGGTGATCCCTCTTGAGCATGTATGCTTCTGCTACTTGTTCTACATCACACTTCCTACCGCAAATGGTGAAATGCTTTGACTCGGTGAGTTTCGCAGCATTCCGACTTCGATGCCCCCGTTGCCGAAATTCAGTTGCCTTTGAGTTTCGGGTGATCCCTCTTGAGCATGTATGCTTCTGCTACTTATTCTACATCAGACTTCTTCCGCAAATGGCGAAACGCTTTGACTCGATGAGTTTGACGGCATTCCGCCTTCGATGCCCCGGTTGCCGAAATTCAGTTGCCTTTGAATTTCGGGTGATCCCTCTTGAGCAAGTATGCTTCTGCTACTTGTTCTACGTCATACTTCCTTCCTTAAACAGCAAAACGCTTTGACTCGCTGAGTTTCGCGGCATTCCGACTTCAATGCCCCGGTTGCCGAGATTCAGTTGCCTTTGAATTTCGGGTCATCCCTCTTGAGCAAGTATGCTTCTGCTACTTGTTCTACATCACATTCTCTTCCATAAACAGCGAAACGCTTTGACTCGGTGAGTTTCGCGTTATTCCGACTTAGATTCCCCGATTGCAGAAATTCAGTTGCCTTTGAATTTCGGGTTATCCCTCTTGAGCATGCATGCTTCTGCTACTTGTTCTCCACCACACTTCCTTCCGCAAAGGGCGTAATGCTTTGACTCGATGAGTTTCGCGGCATTCCAACTTGGATGCCCCGGTTGCCGAAATTCAGTTGCCTTTGAATTTCGGTTGATCCCTCTTGAGCATGTATGCGTCTGCTACTTGTTCTACATCACATTTTCTTCCGCAAACAACGAAACGCTTTGACTCGATGAGTTTCCCGGCATTCCGACTTTGATGCCCCGGTTGCCGAAATTCAGTTGCCTTTGAATTTCGGGTGATCCCTCTTGAGCACGTATGCTTCTGCTACTTGTTCTACATCAGACTTCTTCCGCAAATGGCAAAACGCTTTAACTCGGTGAGTTTCGCGGCATTCCGACTTCGATGCCCCGGTTACCGAAATTCAGTTGCCTTTGAATTTGGGGTGATCCCTCTTGAGCAAGTATGCTTCTCCTACTTGTTCTACATCACATTCTCTTCCGCAAACAGTGAAACGCTTTGACTCGGTGAGTTTCGCGGTATTCCGACTTCGATGCCCCGGTTGCCGAAATTCAGTTGCCTTTGAATTTGGGGTGATCCCTCTTGAGCATGTATGCTTCTGCTACTTATTCTACATCACACTCTGTTCCGCAAACAGCAAAACGCTTTGACTCGGTGAGTTTCGCGCCATTATGACTTGGATTCCCCGGTTGCCGAAATTCAGTTGCCATTGAATTTTGGGTGATCCCTCTTGAGCATGTATGCTTCTGCTACTTCTTCTTTGTCACACTTCATTCCTTAAACAGCGAAACGCTTTGACTCGGTGAGTTTCGCGGCATTCCGACTTTGATGCCCCGGTTGCCGAGATTCAGTTGCCTTTGAATTTGGGGTGATCCCTCTTGAGCAAGTATGCTTCTACTACTTGTTCTACATCCCATTCTCTTCCGCAAGCAGCGAAACGCTTTGACTCGTTGAGTTTCGCGGTATTCCGACTTAGATTCCCCGATTGCTGAAATTCAGTTGCCTTTGAATTTCGGGTGATCCCTCTTGAGCATGTATGCTTCTGCTACTTGTTCTACATCAGACTTCTTCCGCAAATAGCGAAACGCTTTGACTTGGTGAGTTTGACGGCATTCCGCCTTCGATGCCCCGGTTGCCGAAATTTTGTTGCCTTTGAATTTCGGGTGATCCCTCTTGAGCATGTATGCTATTGCTACTTGTTCTAGATCAGACTTCTTCCGCAAAGGGCCAAACGCTTTGACTCGGTGAGTTTCGCGACATTCCGACTTCGATGTCCCGGTTGCCGAAATTAAGTTGCCTTTAAATTTCGGGTGATCCCATTTGAGCATGTATGTTTCTGCTCCTTGTTCTACATCACACTTCCTTCCTCAAACAGCGAAAAGCTTTGACTCGGTGAGTTTCGCGGCATTCCGACTTCGAAGCCCCGGTTGCCGAAATTAAGTTGCCTTTGAATTTCGGGTGATCCCTCTTCAGCATGTATGCTTCTGCTACTTGTTCTACATCACACTTCCTTCCTTAAACAGCGAAACGCTTTGACTCGGTGAGTTTCGCGGCATTCCGACTTGGATTCCTCGGTTGCCGAAATTCAGTTGCTTTTGAATTTCGGGTGATCCCTCTTGAGCATGTATGCTTCTGCTACTTGTTCTACACCACACTTCCTTCCGCATAGGGCGTAACACTTTGACTCGATGAGTTTCGCGACATTTCGACTTCGATGCACCGGTTGCCGAAATTCAGTTGTCTTTGAATTTCGGGTGATCCCTTTTGAGCATGTATGCTTCTGCTACTTGTTCTACATCACAGTCTCTTCCACAAACAGCGAAACGCTTTGACTCGGTGATTTTCGCGGCATTCCGCCTTGGATTCCTCAGTTGCCGAAATTCAGTTGCTTTTGAATTTCGGGTGATCCCTCTTGAGCATGTATGCTTCTGCTACTAGTTCTACATCACACTTCATTCCGCAAATGGTGAAATGCTTTAACTCGGTGAGTTTCGCGGAATTCCGACTTCGATGCCCCCGTTGCCGAAATTCAGTTGCCTTTGAGTTTCGGGTGATCGCTCTTGAGCACGTATGCTTCTGCTACTTGTTCTACATCAGACTTCTTCCGCAAATAGCGAAACGCTTTGACTTGGTGAGTTTGACGGCATTCCGCCTTCGATGCCCCGGTTGCCGAAATTCAGTTGCCTTTGAATTTCGGGTGATCCCTCTTGAGCATGTATGCTTTTGCTACTTGTTCTAGATCAGACTTCTTCCGCAAAGGGCCAAACGCTTTGACTCGGTGAGTTTCGCGGCATTCCGACTTCGATGCCCCGGTTGCCGAAATTAAGTTGCCTTTAAATTTCGGGTGATCCCATTTGAGCATGTATGTTTCTGCTACTTGTTCTACGTCACACTTACTTCCTTAAACAGCGAAACGCTTTGACTCGGTGAGTTTCGCGGCATTCCGACTTTGATGCCCCGGTTGCCGAAATTCAGTTGCCTTTGAATTTCTGGTGATCCATCTTGAGCATGTATGCTTCTGCTACTTGTTCTACATCACATTCTCTTCCGCAAACCGCGAAACGCTTTGACTCGGTGAGTTTCGCAGCATTCCGCCTTGGATTCCCCGGTTGCCGAAATTCAGTTGCTTTTGAATTTCGGGTGATCCCTCTTGAGCATGTATGCTTCTGCTACTTGTTCTACATCACACTTCCTTCCTTAAACAGAGAAACGCTTTGACTCGGTGAGTTTCGCGGCATTCCGACTTCGATGCCCCGGTTGCCGAGATTCAGTTGCCTTTGAATTTGGGGTGATCTCTCTTGAGCAAGTATGCTTCTACTACTTGTTCTACATCCCATTCTCTTCCGCAAGCAGCGAAACGCTTTGACTCGGTGAGTTTCGCGGTATTCCGACTTAGATTCCCCGATTGCCGAAATTCAGTTGCCTTTGAATTTCGGGTGATCCGTCTTGAGCATGTATGCTTCTGCTACTTGTTCTACACCACACTTCCTTCCGCATAGGGCGTAACACTTTCACTCGATGAGTTTCGCGACATTTCGACTTCGATGCACCGGTTGCCGAAATTCAGTTGTCTTTGAATTTCGGGTGATCCCTTTTGAGCATGTATGCTTCTGCTACTTGTTCTACATCACAGTCTCTTCCACAAACAGCGAAACGCTTTGACTCGGTGATTTTCGCGGCATTCCGACTTGGATTCCTCGGTTGCCGAAATTCAGTTGCTTTTGAATGTCGGGTGATCCCTCTTGAGCATGTATGCTTCTGCTACTAGTTCTACATCACACTTCCTTCCGCAAATGGTGAAATGCTTTAACTCGGTGAGTTTCGCGGCATTCCGACTTCGATGCCCCCGTTGCCGAAATTCAGTTGCCTTTGAGTTTCGGGTGATCGCTCTTGAGCACGTATGCTTCTGGTACTTGTTCTACATCAGACTTCTTCCGTAAATGGCGAAACGCTTTGACTTGGTGAGTTTGACGGCATTCCGCCTTCGATGCCCCTGTTGCCGAAATTTTGTTGCCTTTGAATTTCGGGTGATCCCTCTTGAGCATGTATGCTATTGCTACTTGTTCTAGATCAGACTTCTTCCGCAAAGGGCCAAACGCTTTGACTCGGTGAGTTTCGCGGCATTCCGACTTTGATGTCCCGGTTGCCGAAATTCAGTTGCCTTTGAATTTCGGGTGATCCCTCTTGAGCATCTATGCTTCTGCTACTTGTTCTACATCACACTTCCTTCCACAAACAGTGAAACGCTTTGATTCGGTGAGTTTCGCGGCATTCCGACTTTGATGCCCCGGTTGCCGAAATTAAGTTGCCTTTAAATTTCGGGTGATCCCATTTGAGCATGTATGTTTCTGCTACTTGTTCTACGTCACACTTACTTCCTTAAACAGCGAAACGCTTTGACTCGGTGAGTTTCGCGGCATTCCGACTTTGATGCCCCGGTTGCCGAAATTCAGTTGCCTTTGAATTTCTGGTGATCCATCTTGAGCATGTATGCTTCTGCTACTTGTTCTACATCACATTCTCTTCCGCAAACCGCGAAACGCTTTGACTCGGTGAGTTTCGCAGCATTCCGCCTTGGATTCCCCGGTTGCCGAAATTCAGTTGCTTTTGAATTTCGGGTGATCCCTCTTGAGCATGTATGATTCTGCTACTTGTTCTACATCACACTTCCTTCCTTAAACAGCGAAACGCTTTGACTCGGTGAGTTTCGCGGCATTCCGACTTCGATGCCCCGGTTGCCGAGATTCAGTTGCCTTTGAATTTGGGGTGATCTCTCTTGAGCAAGTATGCTTCTACTACTTGTTCTACATGCCATTCTCTTCCGCAAGCAGCGAAACGCTTTGACTCGGTGAGTTTCGCGGTATTCCGACTTAGATTCCCCGATTGCCGAAATTCAGTTGCCTTTGAATTTCGGGTGATCCCTCTTGAGCATGTATGCTTCTGCTACTTGTTCTACACCACACTTCCTTCCGCATAGGGCGTAACACTTTCACTCGATGAGTTTCGCGACATTTCGACTTCGATGCACCGGTTGCCGAAATTCAGTTGTCTTTGAATTTCGGGTGATCCCTTTTGAGCATGTATGCTTCTGCTACTTGTTCTACATCACAGTCTCTTCCACAAACAGCGAAACGCTTTGACTCGGTGATTTTCGCGGCATTCTGACTTGGATTCCTCGGTTGCCGAAATTCAGTTGCTTTTGAATTTCGGGTGATCCCTCTTGAGCATGTATGCTTCTGCTACTAGTTCTACATCACACTTCCTTCCGCAAATGGTGAAATGCTTTAACTCGGTGAGTTTCGCGGCATTCCGACTTCAATGCCCCCGTTGCCGAAATTCAGTTGCCTTTGAGTTTCGGGTGATCGCTCTTGAGCACGTATGCTTCTGGTACTTGTTCTACATCAGACTTCTTCCGCAAATGGCGAAACGCTTTGACTTGGTGAGTTTGACGGCATTCCGCCTTCGATGCCCCGATTGCCGAAATTTTGTTGCCTTTGAATTTCGGGTGATCCCTCTTGAGCATGTATGCTATTGCTACTTGTTCTAGATCAGACTTCTTCCGCAAAGGGCCAAACGCTTTGACTCGGTGAGTTTCGCGGCATTCCGACTTCGATGTCCCGGTTGCCGAAATTCAGTTGCCTTTGAATTTCGGGTGATCCCTCTTGAGCATCTATGCTTCTGCTACTTGTTCTACATCACACTTCCTTCCGCAAACAGTGAAACGCTTTGATTCGGTGAGTTTCGCGGCATTCCGACTTTGATGCCCCGGTTGCCGAAATTAAGTTGCCTTTAAATTTCGGGTGATCCCATTTGAGCATGTATGTTTCTGCTACTTGTTCTACGTCACACTTACTTCCTTAAACAGCGAAATGCTTTGACTAGGTGAGTTTCGCGGCATTCCGACTTTGATGCCCCGGTTGCCGAAATTCAGTTGCCTTTGAATTTCTGGTGATCCATCTTGAGCATGTATGCTTCTGCTACTTGTTCTACATCACATTCTCTTCCGCAAACAGCGAAACGCTTTGACTCGGTGAGTTTCGCGGCATTCCGCCTTGGATTCCCCGGTTGCCGAAATTCAGTTGCCTTTGAATTTCGGGTGATCCCTCTTGAGCATGTATGCTTCTGCTACTTGTTCTACATCACACGTCCTTCCTTAAAACAGCGAAACGCTTTGACTCGGTGAGTTTCGCGGCATTCCGACTTGGATGCCCCGGTTGCCGAAATTCAGTTGCCTTTGAATTTAGGGTGATCCCTCTTGAGCATGTATGCTTCTGCTACTTGTTCTACATCACACTTCCTTCCTTAAACAGCGAAACGCTTTGACTCGAGACTTTTGCGGCATTTCGACTTCGATGCCCCGGTTGCCGAAATTCAGTTGCCTTTGAATTTCGGGTGATCCCTCTTGAGCATGTATGCTTCTGCTACTTGTTCTACGTCACACTTCCTTCCTTAAACAGCGAAACGCTTTGACTCGGTGAGTTTCGCGGCATTCCGACTTCGATGCCCTGGTTGCCGAAATTTAGTTGCCTTTGAATTTCGGGTGATCCCTCTTGAGCATCTATGCTTCTGCTACTTGTTCTACATCACATTCTCTTCCTCAAACAGCGAAACGCTTTGACTCGGTGAGTTTCGCGGCATTCCGACTTCGATGCCCCGGTTGCCGAAATTTAGTTGCCTTTGAATTTCTGGTGATCCCTCTTGAGCATGTATGCTTCTGCTACTTGTTCTACCTCACACTTCCTTCCTCAAACAGCGAAACGCTTTGACTCCGTGACTTTTGCGGATTTCCGACTTCAATGCCCCGATTGCCGAACTTCAGTTGCCTTTGAATTTCGGGTGATCCCTCTTGAGCATGTATGCTTCTGCTACTTGTTCTACGTCACACTTCCTTCCTTAAACAGTGAAACGCTTTGACTCGGTGAGTTTCGCGGCATTCCGACTTTGATGCCCCGGTTGCCGAAATTTAGTTGCCTTTGAATTTCTGGTGATCCCTCTTGAGCATCTATGCTTCTGCTACTTGTTCTACATCACATTCTCTTCCTCAAACAGCGAAACACTTTGACTCGGCGAGTTTCGCGGCATTCCGACTTCGATGCCCCGGTTGCCGACATTTAGTTGCCTTTGAATTTCTGGTGATCCCTCTTGAGCATGTATGCTTCTGCTACTTGTTCTACATCACACTTCCTTCCTCAAACAGCGAAACGCTTTGACTCCGTGACTTTTGCGGATTTCCAACTTCGATGCCCCGGTTGCTGAACTTCAGTTGCCTTTGAATTTCGGGTGATCCCTCTTGAGCATGTATGCTTCTGCTACTTGTTCTACGTCACACTTCCTTCCTCAAACAGCGAAACGCTTTGACTCCGTGACTTTTGCGGATTTCCGACTTCGATGCCCCGGTTGCCGAAATTTAGTTGCCTTTGAATTTCGGGTGATCCCTCTTCAGCATCTATGCTTCTGCTACTTGTTCTACATCACATTCTCTTCCTGAAACAGCGAAACGCTTTGACTCGGTGAGTTTCGCGGCATTCCGACTTCGATGCCCCGGTTGCCAAAATTTAGTTGCCTTTGAATTTCTGGTGATCCCTCTTGAGCATGTATGCTTCTGCTACTTGTTCTACCTCACACTTCCTTCCTCAAACAGCGAAACGCTTTGACTCCGTGACTTTTGCGGATTTCCGACTTCGATGCCCCGGTTGCCGAACTTCAGTTGCCTTTGAATTTCGGGTGATCCCTCTTGAGCATGTATGCTTCTGCTACTTGTTCTACGTCAGACTTCTTTCCTTAAACAACGAAACGCTTTGACTCGGTGAGTTTCGCGGCATTCCGACTTTGATGCCCCGGTTGCCGAAATTTAGTTGCCTTTGAATTTCTGGTGATCCCTCTTGAGCATCTATGCTTCTGCTACTTGTTGTACATCACATTTTCTTCCTCAAACAGCGAAACGCTTTGACTCAGTGACTTTTGCGGATTTCCGACTTCGATGCCCCGGTTGCCGAACTTCAGTTGCCTTTGAATTTCGGGTGATCCCTCTTGAGCATGTATGCTTCTGCTACATGTTCTACGTCACACTTCCTTCCTTAAGCAGCGAAACGCTTTGACTCGGTGAGTTTCGTGGCATTCCGACTTCGATGCCCCGGTTGCCGAAATTCAGTTGCCTTTGAATTTCTGGTGATCCCTCTTGAGCATGTACGCTTCTGCTGCTTGTTCTACATCACACTTCCTTCCGCAACCGGCGAAACGCTTTGACTCGGTGAGTTTCGCGACATTCCGACTTCGATGCCCCGTTTGCCGAAAGTCAGTTGCCTTTGAATTTTGGGTGATCCCTCTTGAGCATGTATGCTTCTGCTACTTGTTCTACATCACACTTCCTTCCTCAAACAGCGAAACGCTTTGACTCAGTGACTTTTGCGGCATTCCGACTTCGATGCCCCGGTTGCCGAGATTCAGTTGCCTTTGAATTTATGGTGATCCCTCTTCAGCATGTATGCTTCTGCTACTTGTTCTACATCACACTTCCTTCCTCAAACAGCGAAACGCTTTGACTCCGAGACTTTTGCGGCATTTCTACTTCGATTCCCCGGTTGCTGAAATTCAGTTGCCTTTGAATTTCGGGTGATCCCTCTTGAGCTTGTATGCTTCTGCTACTTGTTCTACATCACACTTCCTTCCTTAAACAGCGAAACGCTTTGACTCGGTGAGTTTCGCGGCATTCCGACTTCGATGCCCCGGTTGCCGAAATTTAGTTGCCTTTGAATTTCGGGTGATCCCTCTTCAGCATGAATGCTGCTGCTACTTGTTCTACGTCACACTTCCTTCCTTAAACAGCGAAAAGCTTTGACTCGGTGAGTTTCGCGGCATTCCGACTTTGATGCCCCGGTTGCCGAAATTTAGTTGCCTTTGAATTTCTGGTGATCCCTCTTGAGCATCTATGCTTCTGCTACTTGTTGTACATCACATTTTCTTCCCCAAAACAGCGAAACGCTTTGATTCGGTGACTTTTGCGGCATTCCGCCTTCGATGCCCCGGTTGTCGAAATTCAGTTGCCTTTGAATTTCGAGTGATCCCTCTTGAGGATGTATGCTTCTGCTACTTGTTCTATGTCACACTTCCTTCCGCAAACAGCGAAACGCTTTGACTCGGTGAGTTTCGCGGCATTCCGAATTCGATGCCCCGGTTGCCGAAATTTAGTTGCCTTTGAATTTCTGGTGATCCCTCTTGAGCGTGTATGCTTCTGCTACTTGTTCTACATCACACTTCCTTCCTCAAACAGCGAAACGCTTTGACTCGGTGACTTTTGCGGATTTCCAACTTCGATGCCCCGGTTGCCGAAATTCAGTTGCCTTTGAATTTCGGGTGATCCCTCTTGAGCATGTATGCTTCTGCTACTTGTTCTACGTCACACTTCCTTCCTTAAACAGCGAAACGCTTTGACTCGGTGAGTTTCGTGGCATTCCGACTTCGATGCCCCAGTTGCCGAAATTTAGTTGCCTTTGAATTTCTGGTGATCCCTCTTGAGAATGTATGCTTCTGCTACTTGTTCTACATCACACTTCCTTCCTCAAACAGCGAAACGCTTTGACTCGGTGACTTTCGCGGATTTCCGACTTCGATGCCCCGGTTGCCGAAATTCAGTTGCCTTTGAATTTCGGGTGATCCCTCTTGAGCATGTATGCTTCTGCTACTTGTTCTACATCACATTCTCTTCCTCAACCAGCGAAACGCTTTGACTCGGTCACTTTTACGGCATTCCGACTTCGATGCCCCGGTTGCCGAAATTCAGTTGCCTTTGAATTTCGAGTGATCCCTCTTGAGCATGTATGCTTCTGCTACTTGTTCTATGTCATACTTCCTTCCGCAAACAGCGAAACGCTTTGACTCGGTGAGTTTCGCGGCATTCCGAATTCGATGCCCCGGTTGCCGAAATTTAGTTGCCTTTGAATTTCTGGTGATCCCTCTTGAGCATGTATGCTTCTGCTACTTGTTCTACAACACACTTCCTTCCTTAAACAGCGAAACGCTTTGACTCGGTGAGTTTCGCGGCATTCCGACTTCGATGCCCCAGTTGCCGAAATTCAGTTGCCTTTGAATTTCGGTTGATCCCTCTTGAGCATGTATGCTTCTGCTACTTGTTCTACATCCCACTTCCTTCCTTAAACAGCGAAACGCTTTGACTCGGTGAGTTTCGCGGCATTCCGACTTTGATGCCCCGGTTGCCGAAATTCAGTTGCCTTTGAATTTCGGGTGATCCCTCTTGAGCATGTATGCTTCTGCTATTTGTTCTACTTCACATTCTCTTCCGCAAACAGAGAAACCCTTTGATTCGGTGAGTTTCGTGGCATTCCGACTTGGATTCCCCGTTTGCCGAAATTCAGTTGCCTTTGAATTTTGGGTGATCCCTGTTGAGCATGTATGCTTCTGCTACTTGTTCTCCACCACACTTCCTTCCGCAAAGGGCGTAATGCTTTGACTCGATGAGTTTTGCGGCATTCCGACTTGGATGTCCCAGTTGCCGAAATTCAGTTGCCTTTGAATTTCGGTTGATCCTTCTTGAGCATGTATGCTTCTGCTACTTGTTATAGATCAGACTTCTTCCACAAAGGGCCAAACGCTTTGACTCGGTGAGTTTCGCGGCATTCCGACTTCGATGCCCTGGTTGCCGAAATTAAGTTGCCTTTGAATTTCGAGTGATCCCTCTGGAGCAAGTATGCTTCTGCTACTTGTTCTACATCACACTTCCTTCCTTAAACAGCGAAACGCTTTGACTCGTTGACTTTTGTGGTATTCCGACTTCGATGCCCCGGTTGCTGAAATTCAGTTGCATTTCAATTTTGGGTGATCCCTCTTGAGCACGTATGCTTCTACTACTTGGTCTGCATCACATTTCCTTCCGCAAATGGCGAAACGCTTTGACTCGGTGAGTTTCGGGTGATCCCTCTTCAGCATGTATGCTTCTGCTACTTGTTCTACGTCACACTTCCTTCCTTAAATAGCGAAACGCTTTGACTCGGTGACTTTTGTGGTTTTCCGACTTCAATGCCCCGGTTGTCAAAATTCAGTTGCCTTTCAATTTTGGGTGATCCCTCTTGAGCATGTATGCTTCTGCTACTTGTTCTACATCTAACTTCCTTCCGCAAATGGCGAAACGCTTTGACTCGGTGAGTTTCACGGCATTCCGACTTCGATGCCCCGGTTGCTGAAAGTCAATTGCCTTTGAATTTCGGGTGATCCCTCTTGAGCATGTACGCTTCTGCTACTTGTTCTACATCACACCTCCTTCCTTAAACAGCGAAACGCTTTGACTCGGTGAGTTTCGCGGCATTCCGACTTTGATGCCCCGGTTGCCGAAATTAAGTTGCCTTTGAATTTCGGGTGATCCCTGTTAAGCATGTATGCTTCTGCTACTTGTTCTACATCACACTTCCTTCCTTAAACAGCGAAACGCTTTGACTCGGTGAGTTTCGCGGCATTCCGACTTCGATGCCCCGGTTGCCGAAATTTAGTTGCCTTTGAATTTCGGGTGATCCCTCTTGAGCATGTATGCTTCTGCTACTTGTTCTACATCACATTCTCTTCCACAAACAGCGAAACGCTTTGACTCGGTGAGTTTCGTGGCATTCCGACTTGGATTCCCCGATTGCCGAAATTCAGTTGCCTTTGAATTTCGGGTGATCCCTCTTGAGCATGTATGCTTCTGCTACTTGTTCTCCACCACACTTCCTTCCGCAAAGGGCGTAATGCCTTGACTCGATGAGTTTTGCTGCATTCCGACTTGGATGTCCCGGTTGCCGAAATTCAGTTGCCTTTGAATTTCGGGTGATCCCTCTTGAGCATGTATGCTTCTGCTACTTGTTATAGATCAGACTTCTTCCGCAAAGGGCCAAACGCTTTGACTCGGTGAGTTTCGCGGCATTCCGACTTCGATGCTCGGGTTGCCGAAATTAAGTTGCATTTGAATTTCGGGTGATCCCTGTTGAGCAAGTATGCTTCAGTTACCTGTTCAACGTCACACTTCCGTCCTTAAACAGCGAAACGCTTTGACTCGGTGAGTTTCACGGCATTCCAACTTCGATGCCCCGGTTGCTGAAATTCAGTTGCCTTTGAATTTCGAGTGATACCTCTTGAGCATGTATGCTTCTGCTGCTTGTTCTACATCACACTTCCTTCCGCAACCAGCGAAACGCTTTGACTCGGTGAGTTTCGCGACATTCCGACTTCGATGCCCCGTTTGCCAAAAGTCAGTTGCCTTTGAATTTCGGGTGATCCCTCTTGAGCATGTATGCTTTTGCTGCTTGTTCTACATCACACTTCCTTCCGCAAACGGCGAAACGCTTTGACTCGGTGAGTTTCGCGGAATTCCCACTTCGATGCCCCTGTTGCCGAAATTAAGTTGCATTTGAATTTCGGGTGATCCCTCTTGAGCAAGTATGCTTCAGTTACCTGTTCAACGTCACACTTCCGTCCTTAAACAGCGAAACGCTTTGACTCGGTGAGTTTCACGGCATTCCAACTTCGATGCCCCGGTTGCCGAAATTCAGTTACCTTTGAATTTCGGGTGATACCTCTTGAGCATGTATGCTTCTGCTACTTGTTCTACATCACATTCTTTTCCGCAAACAACGAAATGCTTTGACTCGGTGAGTTTCGCGGTATTCCGACTTGGATTCCCCAATTGCAGAAATTCAGTTGCCTTTGAATTTCGGGTGATCCCTCGTGAGCATGTATGCTTCTGCTACTTGTTCTCCACCACACTGCCTTCCGCAAAGGGCGTAATGCTTTCACTCGATGAGTTTGGCGGCAATCCGACTTGGATGCCCCGGTTGCAGAAATTCAGTTGCCTTTGAATTTCAGGTGATCCCTCTTGAGCATGTATGCTTCTTCTACTTGTTCTACATCACACTCTCTTCCGCAAACAGCGAAACGCTTTGACTCGGTTAGTTTCGCGGCATTACCACTTGGATGCCCCGGTTGCCGAAAGTCAGTTGCCTTTGAATTTCGGGTCATCCCTCTTGAGCATGTATGCTTCTGCTACTTATTCTACATCACACTTCCTTCCTCAAACACCGAAATGCTTTGACTCAGTGACTTTCGCGGCATTCCGACTTCGATGCCCGGGTTGCCGAAATTAAGTTGCCTTTGAATTTCGGGTGATCCCTCTTGAGCATGTATGCTTCTGCTACTTGTTCTACGTCACACTTCGTTCCTTAAACAGCGAAACGCTTTGAATCGGTGAGTTTCGAGGCATTCCGACTTCGATGCCCCGGTTGCCGAAATTTAGTTGCCTTTGAATTTCTGGTGATCCCTCTTGAGCATGTATGCTTCTGCTACTTGTTCTAAATCACACTTCCTTCCTCAAACAGCGAAACGCTTTGACTCCGTGACTTTGGCGGCATTCTGACTTCGATGCCCCGGTTGCCGAAATTCAGTTGCCTTTGAATTTCAGGTGATGCCTCTTGAGCATGTATGCTTCTGCTACTTGTTCTACGTTACACTTCCTTCCTTAAACAGCGAAACGCTTTGACTCGGTGAGTTTCGCGACATTCCGACATCGATGCCCCGGTTGCCGAAATTTAGTTGCCTTTGAATTTCTGGTGATCCCTCTTGAGCATCTATGCTTCTGCTACTTGTTCTACATCACATTTTCTTCCTCAAACAGCGAAACGCTTTGACTCGGTGACTTTTGCGGCATTCCGACTTCGATGCCCCGGTTGTCGAAATTCAGTTGCCTTTGAATTTCGGGTGATCCCTCTTGAGCATGTATTCTTCTGCTACTTGTTCTACGTCACACTTCCTTCCTTAAACAGCGAAACGCTTTGACTCGGTGAGTTTCGCAGCATTCCGACTTCGATGCCCCGGTTGCCGAAATTTAGTTGCCTTTGAATTTCTGGTGATCCCTGTTGAGCATGTATGCTTCTGCTACTTGTTCTACATCACACTTCCTTCCGCAACCGGCGAAACGCTTTGACTAGGTGAGTTTCGCGACATTCCGACTTCGATGCTCGGTTGCCGAAATTCAGTTTCCTTTGAATTTCGGGTGATCCCTCTTGAGCATGTATGCTTCTGCTACTTTATCTACGTCACACTTCATTCTTTAAACAGCGAAACGCTTTGACTCGGTGAGTTTCGCGGCATTCCGACTTCGATGCCCCGGTTGCCGAAATTTAGTTGCCTTTGAATTTCTGGTGATCCGTCTTGAGCATATATGCTTCTGCTACATGTTCTACACCACACTTCCTTCCGCAAAGGGCGTAATACTTTGACTCGATGAGTTTCGCGATATTTTGACTTCGATGCACCGGTTGCCGAAATTCAGTTGCCTTTGAATTTCGGGTGATCCCTCTTGAGCATGTATGCTTCTGCTACTTGTTCTACATCACATTCTCTTCCGCAAACAGCGAAATGCTTTGACTCGGTGTGTTTCGCGGTATTCCGACTTGGATTCCTCGATTGCTGAAATTCAGTTGCCTTTGAATTTCGGGTGATCCCTCTTGAGCATGTATGCTTCTGCTACTTGTTCTCCTCCACACTGCCTTCCGCAAAGGGCGTAAAGTTTGACTCGATGAGTTTCGCGGCTTTCCGACTTCGATGCCCCGGTTGCCGAAATTAAATTGCATTTGAATTTCGGGTGATCCCTCTTGAGCAAGTATGCTTCTGTTACCTGTTCAACGTCACACTTCCGTCCTTAAACAGCGAAACGCTTTGACTCGGTGAGTTTCGCGGCATTCCAACTTCGATGCCCCGGTTGCCGAAATTCAGTTGCCTTTGAAGTTCGGGTGATCCCTCTTGAGCATGTATGCTTCAGCTTCTTGTTCTACATCACATTCTCTTCCGCAAACAGCGAAATGCTTTGACTCGGTGTGTTTCGCGGTATTCCGACTTGGATTCCTCGATTGCTGAAATTCAGTTGCCTTTGAATTTCAGGTGATCCCTCTAGAGCATGTATGCTTCTTCTACTTGTTCGACATCACACTCTCTTCCGCAAATAGCAAAACGGTTTGACTCCGTGAGTTTCGCGGCATTCCCATTTGGATGCCCCGGTTGCCGAAATTCAATTGCCTTTGAATTTCGGGTGATCCCTCTTGAGCATGTATGCTTCCGCTACTTGTTCTACATCACACTCTCTTCCGCAAATAGCGAAACGCTTTGACTCAGAGAGTTTAGCGGCATTCACACTTGGATGCCCCGGTTGCCGAAATTCAGTTGCCTTTGAATTTCGGGTGATCCCTCTTGAGCATGTATGCTTCTGCTACTTGTTCTACATCACACTCTCTTCCGCAAACAGCGAAACGTTTTGACTCGGTGAATTTCGCGGCATTCCGACTTCGATGCCCCGTTTGCCGAAAGTCAGTTGCCTTTGAATTTCGGGTGATCCCTCTTGAGCATGTATGCTTCTGGTACTTGTTCTACATCACACTTCCTTCCTCAAACAGCGAAACGCTTTGACTCAATGACTTTTGCGGCATTCCGACTTCGATGCCCCGATTGCTGAAATTCAGTTGCCTTTGAATTTCGGGTGATCCCTCTTGAGCATGTATGCTTCTGCTACTTGTTCTACGTCACACTTCATTCCTTAAACAACGAAACGCTTTGAGTCGGTGACTTTTGCGGCATTCCGACTTCGATGCCCGGTTGCCGAAATTCAGTTGCCTTTGAATTTCGGGTGATCCCTCTTGAGAATGTATGCTTCTGCTACTTGTTCTACGTCACACTTCCTTCCTTAAACAGCGAAACGCTTTGACTCGGTGAGTTTCGCAGCATTCCGACTTCGATGCCCCGTTTGCCGAAATTTAGTTGCCTTTGAATTTCTGGTGATCCCTCTTGAGCATATATGCTTCTGCTACTTGTTCTACATCACATTCTCTTCCTCAAACAGCGAAACGCTTTGACTCGGTGACTTTTGCGGCATTCCGACTTCGATGCTACCGGTTGCCGAAATTCAGTTTCCTTTGAATTTCGGGTGATCCCTCTTGAGCATGTATGCTTCTGCTACTTGTTCTACGTCACACTTCCTTCCTTAAACAGCGAAACGCTTTGACTCGGTGAGTTTCGCGGCATTCCGACTTCGATGCCCCGGTTGCCGAAATTTAGTTGCCTTTGAATTTCTGGTGATCCCTCTTAAGCATGTATGCTTCTGCTTCTTGTTCTACATCACATTCTCTTCCTCAAACAGCGAAACGCTTTGACTCGGTGAGTTTCGCGGCATTCCGACTTCGATGCCCCGGTTGCCGAAATTCAGTTTCCTTTGAATTTCGGGTGATCCCTCCTGTGCATGTATGCTTCTGCTACTTGTTCTACGTCACACTTCCTTCCTTAAACAGTGAAACGCTTTGACTCGGTGAGTTTCGCGGCATTCCGACTTCGATGCCCCGGTTGCCGAAATTCAGTTTCTTTGAATTTCGGGTGATCCCTCTTGAGCATGTATGCTTCTGCTACTTGTTCTACGTCACACTTCCTTCCTTAAACAGCGAAACGCTTTGACTCGGTGAGTTTCGCGGCATTCCGACTTCGATGCCCCGGTTGCCGAAATTTAGTTGCCTTTGAATTTCGGGTGATCCCCTCTTGAGCATGTATGCTTCTGCTACTTGTTCTACATCACATTCTCTTCCTCAAACAGCGAAACGCTTTGACTCGGTGACTTTTGCGGCATTCCGACTTCGATGCCCCGGTTGCCGAAATTCAGTTGCCTTTGAATTTCGGGTGATCCCTTTCTTGAGCATGTATGCTTCTGCTACTTGTTCTACGTCACACTTCCTTCCTTAAACAGCGAAACGCTTTGACTCAGTGAGTTTCGCGGCATTTCAACTTTGATGCCCCGGTTTCCCAAGTTCAGTTGCCTTTGAATTTCGGGTGATCCCTCTTGAGCATGTATGCTTCTGCTACTTGTTCTACATCACACTTCCTTCCTTAAACAGCGAAACGCTTTGACTCGGTGAGTTTCGCGGCATTCCGACTTCGATGCCACCGGTTTTGCCCGAAATTAAATGCCTTTCAATTTCGGGTGATTCCTCTTCAGCATGTATGCTTCTGCTACTTGTTTCTACATCACACTTAGCTCCTTCCTTAAACAGCGAAACGCTTTTTTTGACTCGTGAGTTTCGCGGCATTCCGAATTCGATGCCCCGGTTGCCGAAATTCAGTTTCCTTTGAATTTCGGGTGATCCTCTTGAGCATGTATGCTTCTGGTACTTGTTCTACCGTCACACTTCCTTCCAAATTTTAATCCCTTTTTCAGCAACTTGTTCTACATCACACTCTTCCTTAAACGCGATTCGATGCCTCCACGAAATTAATTGCTTAAATTTTGACTTCATGTAGGTGTTCTATATCACACTCCTTCCTTAAAGCGGAATTACGCTAAATTTGTGCCGGCATTTCGACTTCGATGCCCCGGTTGCGAAATTAAGTTGCCTTTTGACGCATTTCGGGTGTATTCCCTCTTCAGATTGTATGCTTCTGCTACTTTGTTCTAACATCACACTTCTTCCTTCTTAAGCACGCGGAAACGCTTTGACTCGGTGAGTTTCGCAAACGGCAGTTCTTGTTATTCCGACTTCGATGCCCGCGGTTGCCGAAATTAAGTTGCCTTTGAGAGGTTTCGAGGGTGATCCCTTCTTCAGCATGTATGCTTCAGCTACTTGTTCTACATCATCACCTTCTTCTT
>NW_027340116.1:0-34998 GCF_005239225.2 Populus alba | reverse complement strand
ATGGTGTAGAACAAGGCCGAAGCATACATGTCTCCACAGAAGGTCACCCACTGAATTCGGGGCCATACAAGATCGGATACGCCACCAGGAAAGCGTTTGAGAGATCCGAATTTGTGAATCGTAGAACAACAGAAGCATAATTCATGCTCAAGAGGGATCACCAGGCAGTCGAAGTCTGAATGCGAGAATGCGCGAAACTCATCCAGTCAAAGCGTTACGCCCTTTGCGGAAGGAAGTGTGGTGTAGGAACAAGTAGCAGAAGCATACATGCTCAAGAGGGATCACCCGAAATTCAAAGGCAACTGAATTTCGGCAACCGGGGCATCGAAGTCGGTAATGCCGCGAAACTCATCCAGTCAAAGCGTTACGCCCTTTGCGGAAGGAAGTTGTGGTGTAGAACAAGTAGCAAGAGAAGGCGATATTCGGCAACCTGGCTCGAAGTCGAGCCGCGGATCCCCCGGAAAATTCAAGCGAGGCGAAGCGAACTGAATTAAAAATCAAATTTCGGCAACCGGGGCATCGAAGTCGGAATGTCGCGAAACACATCCAGTCAAAGCGTTATGCCCTTTGCGTAAGGAAGTGTGGTGTAGAACAAGTAGCAGAAGCATACATGCTCAAGAGGGATCACCCGAAATTAAGAGGCAACTGAATTTCGGCAACCGGGGCATCGAAGTCGGAATGCCGCGAAACTCATCCAGCCAAAGCGTTACGCCCTTTGCGGAAGGAAGTGTGGTGTTGAACAAGTAGCAGAAGCATACATGCTCAAGAGGGATCACCAGAAATTCAAAGGCAACTGAATTTCGGCAACAGGGGCATCGAAGTCGGAATGCCGCGGAACTCATCCAGCCAAAGCGTTACGCCCTTTGCGGAAGGAAGTGTGGTGTAGAACAAGTAGCAGAAGCATACATGCTCAAGAGGGATCACCAGAAATTCAAAGGCAACTGAATTTCGGCAACCGGGGCATCGAAGTCGGAATGCCGCGAAACTCATCCAGCCAAAGCGTTGTTTCGCTGTTTTGCGGAAGAGAGTGTGGATGTAGAACAAGTAAGCAGAAGCATACAATATGCTCAAGAGGGATCACCCGAAATTCAAAGGCAACTGAATTTCAGCACCGGGGTTTCGAAGTCGGAATGCCGCGAAACAGTCATTCCAGCAAAGCGTTTGCTGTTGTCGGAAGGAAGTGTGCTGTAGAACAAGTAGCAGAAGCATACATGCTCAAGAGGATCACCCGAAATTCAAAAGGGCAACTGAATTTCGGCAACCGGGGCATCGAAGTCGGAATGCCGCGAAACTCATCCAGTCAAAGCGTTACACGCCCTTTCGGAAGGAAGTGTGTGTAGAACAAGTAGCAGAAAGCATACATGCTCAAGAGGATCACCCGAAATTCAAAGGAAAACTGAATTTCGGCAACCGGGGCATCGAAGTCGGAATGCCGCGAAACTCATCCAGTCAAAGCGTTCACCCGAAATTGCTGAATTTGATTCGGCAAACCGGGGCAAGCAGAACAAGTAGCAGAAGCATACATGCTCAAAGAGGGATCACCCGAAATTCAAAGGAAACTGAATTTCGGCAACCGGGGCATCGAAGTCGGAATGTGCGAAACTCATCCATCAAAGCGTTTCGCTGTTGTGGAAGAGAGTGTGATGTAGAACAAGTAGCAGAAGCATACATGCTCAAGAGGGATCACCCGAAATTCAAAGGCAAACTGAATTTCGGCAACCGGGGCTTCGAAGTCGGAATGCCGCAAAAGTCACCGAGTCAAATCGTTTTGCTGTTTGAGGAAGGAACTGTGCTATAGAACAAGTTGCAGAAGCATACATGCTCAAAAGGGATCACCCGAAATTCAAAGGCAAGTGAATTTCAGCATCCGGGGCTTCGAAGTCGGAATGCCGCAAAAGTCACCGAGTCAAATCGTTTCACTGTTTGGGGAAAGAAGTGTGATGTAGAACAACTAGTAGAAGCATACATGCTCAAGATGGATCACCCGAAATTAAAAGGAAACTGAATTTCGGCAACCGGGGCATCGAAGTCGGAATGCCGCGAAACTCATTCAGCCAAAGCGTTACGCCCTTTGCGCAAGGAAGTGTGGTGTAGAACAAGGAGCGGAAGCATACATGCTCAAGAGGGATCACCCGAAATTCAAAGGCAACTGAATTTCGGCAACCGGGGCATCGAAGTCGGAATACCGCGAAACTCACTGAGTCAAAGCGTTTTCTCCGTTTGCGGAAGAATTCTGGTGTAGAACAAGTAGCAGAAGCATACATGCTCAAGAGGGATCACCAGAAATTCAAAGGAAACTGAATTTCGGCAACCGGGGCATCGAAGTCGGAATGCCGCGAAACTCATCCAGCCAAAGCGTTACGCCCTTTGCGGAAGGAAGTGTGGTGTAGAACAAGTAGCAGAAGCATACATGCTCAAGAGGGATCACCAGAAATTCAAAGGCAACTGAATTTGGGCAACCGGGGCATCGAAGTCGGAATGTCAGGAAACTCATCCAGCCAAAGCGTTACGCCCTTTGCGGAAGGAAGTGTGGTGTAGAACAAGTAGCAGAAGCATACATGCTCAAGAGGGATCACAAGAAATTCAAAGGCAACTGAATTTCGGCAACCGGGGCATCGAAGTCGGAATGTCGCGAAACACATCCAGTCAAAGCGTTATGCCCTTTGCGTAAGGAAGTGTGATGTAGAAGAAGTAGCAGAAGCATACATGCTCAAGAGGGATCACCAGAAATTCAAAGGAAACTGAATTTCGGCAACTGGGGCATCGAAGTCGGAATGCCGCGAAACTCATCCAGTCAAAGCGTTTCACTTTGAGGAAGGAAGTGTGTTGTAGAACAAGTAGTAGAAGCATACATGCTCAAGAGGGATCACCCGAAATTCAAAGGCAACTGAATTTCGACAACCAGGGCATCGAAGTCGGAATGACGCGAAACTCATCCAGTCAAAGCGTACGCCCTTTGCTGTTTGTGGAAGAGAGTGTGATGTAGAACAAGTTGCAGAAGCATACATGCTCATAAGGGATCACCCGAAACTCAAAGGCAACTGAATTTCAGCATCCGGGGCTTCGAAGTCGAAATGCCGCAAAAGTCACCGAGTCAAATCGTTTTGCTGTTTGAGGAAGGAAGTGTGCTGTAGAACAAGTTGCAGAAGCATACATGCTCAAAAGGGATCACCCGAAATTCAAAGGCAAGTGAATTTCAGCATCCGGGGCTTCGAAGTGGGAATGCCGCAAAAGTCACCGAGTCAAATCGTTTCACTGTTTGAGGAAGGAAGTGTGATGTAGAACAAGTAGTAGAAGCATACATGCTCAAGAGGGATCACCCGAAATTCAAAGGCAACTGAATTTCGGCAACCGGGGCATCGAAGTCGGAATGTCGCGAAACTCATCCAGCCAAAGCGTTACGCCCTTTGCGGAAGGAAGTGTGGTGTAGAACAAGTAGCAGAAGCATACATGCTCAAGAGGGATCACCAGAAATTCAAAGGCAACTGAATTTCGGCAACCGGGGCATCGAAGTCGGAATGTCGCGAAACACATCCAGTCAAAGCGTTATGCCCTTTGCGGTAAGGAAGTGTGGTGTAGAACAAGTAGCAGAAGCATACATGCTCAAGAGGGATCACCCGAAATTAAGAGGCAACTGAATTTCGGCAACCGGGGCATCGAAGTCGGAATGCCACGAAACTCATCCAGCCAAAGTGTTACGCCCTTTGCGGAAGGAAGTGTGGTGTTGAACAAGTAGCAGAAGCATACATGCTCAAGAGCGATCACCAGAAATTCAAAGGCAACTGAATTTCGGCAACCTGGGAATCGAAGTCGGAATGCCGCGGAACTCATCCAGTCAAAGCGTTACGCCCTTTGCGGAAGGAAGTGTGGTGTAGAACAAGTAGCAGAATCATACATGCTCAAGAGGGATCACCAGAAATTCAAAGGAAACTGAATTTCGGCAACCGGGGCATCGAAGTCGGAATGCCGCGAAACTCATCCAGTCAAATTGTTTCGCTGTTTGTGGAAGAGAGTGTGATGTAGAACAAGTAGCAGAAGCATACATGCTCAAAAGGGATCACCAGAAATTGAAAGGCAACTGAATTTCAGCAACCGGGGCTTCGAAGTCGGAATGCCGCAAAAGTCACCGAGTCAAATCGTTTCACTGTTTGGGGAAGGAAGTGTGCTGTAGAACAAGTAGCAGAAGCATACATGCTCAAGAGGGATCACCCGAAATTCAAAGGCAACTGAATTTCGGCAACCGCAGCATCGAAGTCGGAATGCCGCGAAACTCATCCAGTCAAAGCGTTACGCCCTTTGCGGAAGGAAGTGTGGTGTTGAACAAGTAGCAGAAGCATACATGCTCAAGAGGGATCACCAGAAATTCAAAGGCAACTGAATTTCGGCAACCGGGGCATCGAAGTCGGAATGCCGTGAAACTCATCAAGCCAAAGCGTTACGACCTTTGCGGAAGGAAGTGTGGTGTAGAACAAGTAGCAGAAGCATACATGGTCCAGAGGGATCACCAGAAATTCAAAGGCAACTGAATTTCGGCAATCGGGGCATCGAAGTCGGAATGCCACGAAACTCATCCAGCCAAAGCGTTACGCCCTTTGCGGAAGGAAGTGTGATGTAGAAAAAGTAGCAGAAGCATACATGCTAAAGAGGGATCACCCGACATTCATAGGCAACTGAATTTCGGCAACCGGGGCATCGAAGTCGGAATGCCGCGAAACTCATCTAGTCAAAGCGTTACGCCCTTTGCGGAAGGAAGTGTGGTGTAGAACAAGTAGCAGAAGCATACATGCTAAAGAGGGATCACCCGACATTCATAGGCAACTGAATTTCGGCAACCGGGGCATCGAAGTCGGAATGCCGCGAAAACTCATCTAGTCAAAGCGTTACGCCCTTTGCGGAAGGAAGTGTGGTGTAGAACAAGTAGCAGAAGCATACATGCTCAAGAGGGATCACCAGAAATTCAAAGGAAACTGAATTTCGGCAACCGGGGCATCGAAGTCGGAATGCCGCGAAACTCATCCAGTCAAATTGTTTCACTGTTTGAGGAAGGAAGTGTGTTGTAGAACAAGTAGTAGAAGCATACATGCTCAAGAGGGATCACCCGAAATTCAAAGGCAACTGAATTTCGACAACCAGGGCATCGAAGTCGGAATGTCGCGAAACTCATCCAGTCAAAGCGTTTTGCTGTTTGTGGAAGAGAGTGTGATGTAGAACAAGTAGAAGAAGCATACATGCTCAAAAGGGATCACCACAAATTCAAAGGAAACTGAATTTCGGCAACCGGGGCATCGAAGTCGGAATGCCGCGAAACTCATCCAGTCAAATTGTTTCACTGTTTGAGGAAGGAAGTGTGTTGTAGAACAAGTAGTAGAAGCATACATGCTCAAGAGGGATCACCCGAAATTCAAAGGCAACTAAATTTCGACAACTAGGGCATCGAAGTCGGAATGTCGCGAAACTCATCCAGTCAAAGCGTTTTGCTGTTTGTGGAAGAGAGTGTGATGTAGAACAAGTAGCAGAAGCATACATGCTCAAGAGGGATCACCACAAATTCAAAGGGAACTGAATTTCGGCAACCGGGGCATCGAAGTCGGAATGCCGCGAAACTCATCCAGTCAAAGCGTTTCGCTGTTTGTGGAAGAGAGTGTGATGTAGAACAAGTTGCAGAAGCATACATGCTCAAAAGGGATCACCCGAAATTCAAAGGCAACTGAATTTCAGCATCCGGGGCTTCGAAGTTGGAATGCCGCAAAAGTCACCGAGTCAAATCGTTTCATTGTTTGAGGAAGGAAGTGTGATGTAGAACAAGTAGTAGAAGCATACATGCTCAAGAGGGATCACCCGAAATTCAAAGGCAACTGAATTTCGGCAACCGGGGCATCGAAGTCGGAATGCCGCGAAACTCATCCAGTCAAAGCGTTTCGCTGTTTGTGGAAGAGAGTGTGATGTAGAACAAGTTGCAGAAGCATACATGCTCAAAAGGGATCACCCGAAATTCAAAGGCAACTGAATTCCAGCATCCGGGGCTTCGAAGTCGAAATGCCGCAAAAATCAACGAGTCAAATCGTTTTGCTGTTTGACGAAGGAAGTGTGCTGTAGAACAAGTTGCAGAAGCATACATGCTCAAAAGGGATCACCCGAAATTCAAAGGCAAGTGAATTTCAGCATCCGGGGCTTCGAAGTCGGAATGCCGTAAAAGTCACCGAGTCAAATCGTTTCACTGATTGAGGAAGGAAGTGTGATGTAGAACAAGTAGTAGAAGCATACATGCCCATGAGGGATCACCCGAAATTCAAAGGCAACTGAATTTCGGCAACCGGGGCATCGAAGTCGGAATGCCGCGAAACTCATCCAGCCAAAGCGTTACGCCCTTTGCGGAAGGAAGTGTGGTGTAGAACAAGTAGCAGAAGCATACATGCTCAAGAGGGATCACCAGAAATTCAAAGGAAACTGAATTTCGGCAACCGGGGCATCGAAGTCGGAATGCCGCGAAACTCATCCAGTCAAATTGTTTCGCTGTTTGTGGAAGAGAGTGTGATGTAGAACAAGTAGCAGAAGCATACATGCTCAAGAGGGATCACCCGAAATTCAAAGGCAACTGAATTTCAGCATCCGGGGCTTCGAAGTCGGAATGCCGCAAAAGTCACCGAGTCAAATCGTTTCACTGTTTGAGGAAGGAAGTGTGCTGTAGAACAAGTAGTAGAAGCATACATGCTCAAGAGGGATCACCCGAAATTCAAAGGCAACTAAATTTCGGCAACCGGGGCATCGAAGTCGGAATGGCGCGAAACTCATCCAGTCAAAGCGTTTTGCTGTTTGTGGAAGAGAGTGTGATGTAGAACAAGTAGCAGAAGCATACATGCTCAAGAGGGATCACCCAAAATTCAAAGGAAACTGAATTTCGGCAACCGGGGCATCGAAGTCGGAATGCCGCGAAACTCATCCAGTCAAAGCGTTTCGCTGTTTGTGGAAGAGAGTGTGATGTAGAACAAGTTGCAGAAGCATACATGCTTAACAGGGATCACCCAAAATTCAAAGGCAACTGAATTTCAGCATCCGGGGCTTCGAAGTCGAAATGCCGCAAAAGTCACCGAGTCAAATCGTTTTGCTGTTTGAGGAAGGAAGTGTGCTGTAGAACAAGTAGTAGAAGCATACATGCTCAAGAGGGATCACCCGAATTTCAAAGGCAACTGAATTTCAGCAACCGGGGCATCGAAGTCGGAATGGCGCGAAACACATCCAGTCAAAGCATTACGCCCTTTGCGGAAGGAAGTGTGGTGTAGAACAAGTAGCAGAAGCATACATGCTCAAGAGGGATCACCCGAAATTAAAAGGCAACTGAATTTCGGCAACCGGGGCATCGAAGTCGGAATGCCGCGAAACTCATCCAGTCAAAGAGTTACGCCCTTTGCGGAAGGTAGTGTGGTGTAGAACAAGTAGGAGAAGCATACATGCTCAAGAGGGATCACCCGAAATTCAAAGGAAACTGAATTTCGACAACCGGGGCATCGAAGTCGGAATGCCGCGAAACTCATCCAGCCAAAGCGTTACGCCCTTTGCAGAAGGAAGTGTGGTGTAGAACAAGTAGCAGAAGCATACATGCTCAAGAGGGATCACCAGAAATTCAAAGGCAACTGAATTTCGGCAACCGGGGCATCGAAGTCAGAATGCCGCGAAACTCATCCAGCCAAAGCGTTACGCCCTTTGCGGAAGGAAGTGTGGTGTAGAACAAGTAGCAGAAGCATACATGCTCAAGAAGGATCACCAGAAATTCAAAGGAAACTGAATTTCGGCAACCGGGGCATCGAAGGCGGAATGCTGCGAAACTCATCCAGTCAAATTGTTTAGCCGTTTGTGGAAGAGAAGGTAATGTAGAACAAGTAGCAGAAGCATACATGCTCAAGAGGGATCACCCGAAATTCAAAGGCAACTGAATTTCAGCATCCGGGGCTTCGAAGTCGGAATGCCGCAAAAGTCACCGAGTCAAATCGTTTCACTGTTTGAGGAAGGAAGTGTGCTGTAGAACAAGTAGTAGAAGCATACATGCTCAAGAGGGATCACCCGAAATTCAAAGGCAACTGAATTTCAGCAACCGGGGCATCGAAGTCGGAATGTCGCGAAACTCATCCAGTCAAAGCGTTTTGCTGTTTGTGGAAGAGAGTGTGATGTAGAACAAGTAGCAGAAGCATACATGCTCAAGAGGGATCACCAAAAATTCAAAGGAAACTGAATTTCGGCAACCGGGGCATCGAAGTCGGAATGCCGCGAAACTCATCCAGTCAATGCGTTTCGCTGTTTGTGGAAGAGAGTGTGATGTAGAACAAGTTGCAGAAGCATACATGCTCAAAAAGGATCACCCAAAATTCAAAGGCAACTGAATTTCAGCATCCGGGGCTTCGAAGTCGAAATGCCGCAAAAGTCACCGAGTCAAATCGTTTTGCTGTTTGAGGAAGGAAGTGTGCTGTAGAACAAGTAGTAGAAGCATACATGCTCAAGAGGGATCACCCGAAATTCAAAGGCAACTGAATTTCGGCAACCGGGGCATCGAAGTCGGAATGTCGCGAAACACATCCAGTCAAACCGTTACGCCCTTTGCGGAAGGAAGTGTGGTGTAGAACAAGTAGCAGAAGCATACATGCTCAAGAGGGATCACCCGAAATTCAAAGGGAACTGAATTTCGGCAACCGGGGCATCGAAGTCGGAATGCCGCGAAACTCATCCAGTCAAAGCGTTTCGCTGTTTGTGGATGAGAGTGTGATGTAGAAGAAGTAGCAGAAGCATACATGCTCAAGAGGGATCACCCGAAATTCAAAGGCAACTGAATTTCGGCAACCGAAGCATCGAAGTCGGAATGCCGGGAAACTGATCCAGTCAAAGCGTTACGCCCTTTGCGGAAGGAAGTGTGGTGTAGAACAAGTAGCAGAAGCATACATGCTCAAGAGGGATCACCCGAAATTCAAAGGCAACTGAATTTCGGCAACCGGGGCATCGAACTCGGAATGTCGCGAAACACATCCAGTCAAAGCGTTATGCCCTTTGCGGAAGGAAGTGTGGTGTAGAACAAGTAGCAGAAGCATACATGCTCAAGAGGGATCACCTGAAATTAAAAGGCAACTGAATTTCGGCAACCGGGGCATCGAAGTCGGAATGCCGCGAAACTTATCCAGCCAAAGGGTTACGCCCTTTGCGGAAGGAAGTGTGGTGTAGAACAAGTAGCAGAAGCACACATGCTCAAGAGGGATCACCAGAAATTCAAAGGCAACTGAATTTCCGGGGCATCGAAGTCGGAATGCCGCGAAACTCATCCAGTCAAAGCGTTTCGCTGTTTGTGGAAGAGAGTGTGATGTAGAAGAAGTAGCAGAAGCATACATGCTCAAGAGGGATCACCCGAAATTCAAAGGCAACTGAATTTCGGCAACCGAATCATCGAAGTCGGAATGCCGGGAAACTCATCCAGTCAAAGCGTTACGCCCTTTACGGAAGGAAGTGTGGTGTAGAACAAGTGGTAGAAGCATACATGCTCAAGAGGGATCACCTGAAATTCAAAGGCAACTGAATTTCGGCAACCGGGGCATCGAAGTCGGAATGCCGCGAAACTCATTCAGTCAAAGCGTTTCGCTGTTTGTGGAAGAGAGTGTGATGTAGAAGAAGTAGCAGAAGCATACATGCTCAAGAGGGATCACCCGAAATTCAAAGGCAACTGAATTTCGGCAACCGCAGCATCGAAGTCGGAATGCCGCGAAACTCATCCAGCCAAAGTGTTACGCCCTTTGCGGAAGGAAGTGTGGTGTAGAACAAGTAGCAGAAGCATACATGCTCAAGAGGGATCACCCGAAATTCAAAGGCAACTGAATTTCGGCAACCGGGGCATCGAAGTCGGAATGCCGCGAAACTCATCCAGTCAAAGCGTTTTGCTGTTTGTGGAAGAGAGTGTGATGTAGAACAAGTAGCAGAAGCATACATGCTCAAGAGGGATCACCCGAAATTCAAAGGCAACTGAATTTCGGCAACCGGGGCATCGAAGTCGGAATGCCGCGAAACTCATCCAGTCAAAGTGTTTCGCTGTTTGTGGAAGAGAGTGTGATGTAGAAGAAGTAGCAGAAGCATACATGCTCAAGAGGGATCACCCGAAATTCAAAGGCAACTGAATTTCGGCAACCGAAGCATCGAAGTCGGAATGCCGGGAAACTCATCCAGTCAAAGCGTTACGCCCTTTGCGGAAGGAAGTGTGGTGTAGAACAAGTAGCAGAAGCATACATGCTCAAGAGGGATCACCCGAAATTAAAAGGCAACTGAATTTCAGCAACCGGGGCATCGAAGTCGGAATGCCGCGAAACTCATCCAGTCAAAGAGTTACGCCCTTTGCGGAAGGAAGTGTGGAGTAGAACAAGTAGAAGAAGCATACATGCTCAAGAGGGATCACCCGAAATTCAAAGGCTACTGAATTTCGGCAACCGGGGCATCGAAGTCGGAATGTCGCGAAACACATCCAGTCAAAGCGTTACGCCCTTTGCGGAAGGAAGTGTGGTGTAGAACAAGTAGCAGAAGCATACATGCTCAAGAGGGATCACCCGAAATTAAAAGGCAACTGAATTTCGGCAACCGGGGCATCGAAGTTGGAATGCCACGAAACTCATACAGCCAAAGCGTTACGCCCTTTGCGGAACGAAGTGTGGTGTAGAACAAGTAGCAGAAGCATACATGCTCAAGAGGGATCACCAGAAATTCAAAGGAACTGAATTTCGGCAACCGGGGCATCGAAGTCGGAATGCCGCGAAACTCATCCAGTCAAATCGTTTCGCTGTTTGTGGAAGAGAGTGTGATGTAGAAGAAGTAGCAGAAGCATACATGCTCAAGAGGGATCACCCGAAATTAAAAGGCAACTGAATTTCGGCAACGTGGGCATCGAAGTCGGAATGCCGTGAAACTCATCCAGCCAAAGCGTTACGCCCTTTGCGGAAGGAAGTGTGGTGTAGAACAAGTGGTAGAAGCATACATGCTCAAGAGGGATCACCTGAAATTCAAAGGCAACTGAATTTCGGCAACCGCAGCATCGAAGTTGGAATGCCGCGAAACTCATCCAGTCAAAGCGTTACGCCCTTTGCGGAAGGAAGTGTGGTGTAGAACAAGTAGCAAAGGCATACATGCTTAAGAGGGATTACCCGAAATTAAAAGGCAACTGAATTTCGGCAACCGGGGCATCGAAGTTGGAAGGCCGCGAAACTCATCCAGTCAAAGAGTTACGCCCTTTGCGGAAGGAAGTGTGGTGTAGAACAAGTAGGAGAAGCATACATGCTCAGGAGGGATCACCCGAAATTCAAAGGCTACTGAATTTCGGCAACCGGGGCATCGAAGTCGGAATGCCGCGAAACTCATCTAGTCAAAGCGTTTCGCTGTTTGTGGAAGAGAGTGTGATGTAGAAGAAGTAGCAGAAGCATACATGCTCAAGAGGGATCACCCGAAATTAAAAGGTGATTAGTACTTAAAAGTGCATGTTTATCAAGGTTTTATATCATCATTTTGCACTTGAAGTATCAATAACTCCTTAACTAAAGCATGTTTTATAATAACAAGTTTGATATTATAAGATACCTTAATTTATGGTAAATGCTCATTTTAAATGCAGGACTATCACATAAATAAAAGGATTGATTGATGAGTTTAAGCATTGAAAGTTAAAGGACAAAGAGACGGCCAAACTTAGAAAAGAGATGTCGGTGCAGTCCAAACCGGAACATTGCTCGGTAATTGGATCATATCTGGAGCTCTAGATTTCGGATTTAGGTCCACTTTATATGGATAGAAAGGTAAGACAAAAGCCTACAACTTTCATGAGGAGCCCAAGATTTGAAAAGGTCGTTTTGAAGTCCAAATTGAAGGAACAACGAAGAAGTCCGAAGCTGTCCTGCAGCCCAAACACTATTTAGTGTTCAGCCCATATCTTGAGTTCTAGAAGTCCAAATGACCTCATCTTTTTTTTGTTGGAAAGCTGAGACAATTTCCTAGAATATTCTTGAGGATTCTGGGCAAATTATGATGTTAGCAATGACGTCTTGATCAGACAAGAAGATAAGGATTGTTATCTAGTCAAGATGTGGCCACCCACTCATCAATTAGTCAACAAATCAATAGTTCCAAATTTTGGCCTATAAAAGGAGGCACTTACCATGTATTGAGGCATCTTGGTTTTCAGATCAAGATCATGCTCTTGCTTTCTCTCTTTGTATTGCTTATGTTTTGCTTTCATTAATATCAAGTTTATGCACTTCATTTCCTTTCCTTTACTTAGTTAACTTCTTTCTCATTTATGTTCTTATCTTGTTCATCTATGTTTCTTTCTTTCATTATGTTTAGCTAAGTTAATTATGTCAAGGTGAAAAGGGTACACTAATGGTGTAAGAACAAGTATAATATAAACTTAACATGGACCTTAACGTTGGATACTAACATGTTTTATATTTGTTATCTTGTTCACTTTTAATACTTTGCTTGTTAAATGGTTAGTCTAGATTTATGTTGTATAACACTTGGTACAACAAATACTTGGTACTTTCATAGCCCATACTGTATGGTATAACCGACACCTGAGTTATAATCATGAATGCCTGCCAACATTTACAAGTATTAGCTTTATTCGAATAAGATAACTAATGTAATCATGTTAACAATTTATAATCTGATTGGAACCTCCTTTATGTGTGGTTTCCAATTGAGTAATAAGAGTTTATACTATACTTGTTTGAAGTACCATTAGTGGATCCTCTAACCTTGACATTTATTTTTATCGTTGTTTAATCCTTACATTAATCTTTCAACTCAAAGTTCTCATTAATTTCTTCCTTCTCTTCTTTATTATTATTGTTGTTATTGTTATTGTTATTGTTATTATTATTATTATTATTATTATTATTATTATTATTATTATTATTATTATTATTATCTGTTCATAAACTCAGTATATAGGCTGGAAACCTGTGACCCGATCTTTTAGATCATTCTCAGGTATAACAACGCCACGTACTGAGTATTATTATTATTATTACTATTACTAGTACTACTATTGTTATTATTATTGTTATTGTTATTGTTGTGTTGTTATTTATAATTTATACAATTAACCTCTCTGTGGTTCGACCCCGGTCTTGCCGGGTTATTTATTACTTCGACACTCCTGCACTTGGGAAAAGACATCAAGCTTTTGGTCGTGTCAAAAGGCAACTGAATTTCGGCAACGTGGGCATCGAAGTCGGAATGCCGTGAAACTCATCCAGCCAAAGCGTTACGCCCTTTGCGGAAGGAAGTGTGGTGTAGAACAAGTAGCAGAAGCATACATGCTCAAGAGGGATTACCAGAAATTCAAAGGCAACTGAATTTCGGCAACCGGGGCATCGAAGTCGGAATGCCGGGAAACTCATCCAGTCAAAGCGTTACGCCCTTTGCGGAAGGAAGTGTGGTGTAGAACAAGTAGCAGAAGCATACATGCTCAAGAGGGATCACCAGAAATTCAAAGGCAACTGAATTTCGGCAACCGGGGCATCGAAGTCGGAATGCCGCGAAACTCATCCAATCAAAGCGTTTCGCTGTTTGTGGAAGAGAGTGTGATGTAGAAGAAGAAGCAGAAGCATACATGCTCAAGAGGGATCACCCAAAATTCAAAGGCAACTGAATTTCGGCAACCGCAGCATCGAAGTCGGAATGCCGCGAAACTCATCCAGTCAAAGCGTTACGCCCTTTGCGGAAGGAAGTGTGGTGTAAAACAAGTAGCAAAGGCATACATGCTTAAGAGGGATCACCCGAAATTAAAAGGCAACTGAATTTCGGCAACCGGGGCATCGAAGTTGGAAGGCCGCGAAACTCATCCAGTCAAAGAGTTACGCCCTTTGCGGAAGGAAGTGTGGTGTAGAACAAGTAGGAGAAGCATACATGCTCAGGAGGGATCACCCGAAATTCAAAGGCTACTGAATTTCGGCAACCGGGGCATCGAAGTCGGAATGCCGCGAAACTCATCCAGTCAAAGCGTTTCGCTGTTTGTGGAAGAGAGTGTGATGTAGAAGAAGTAGCAGAAGCATACATGCTCAAGAGGGATCACCCGAAATTAAAAGGCAACTGAATTTCGGCAACCTGGGCATCGAAGTCGGAATGCCGTGAAACTCATCCAGCCAAAGCGTTACGCCCTTTGCGAAAGGAAGTGTGGTGTAGAACAAGTAGCAGAAGCATACATGCTCAAGAGGGATCACCCGAAATTCAAAGGCAACTGAATTTCGGCAACCGGGGCATCGAAGTCGGAATGCCGGGAAACTCATCCAGTCAAAGCGTTACGCCCTTTGCGGAAGGAAGTGTGGTGTAGAACAAGTAGCAGAAGCATACATGCTCAAGAGGGATCACCAGAAATTCAAAGGCAACTGAATTTCGGCAACCGGGGCATCGAAGTCGGAATGCCGCGAAACTCATCCAGTCAAAGCGTTTCGCTGTTTGTGGAAGAGAGTGTGATGTAGAAGAAGTAGCAGAAGCATACATGCTCAAGAGGGATCACCCGAAATTCAAAGGCAACTGAATTTCGGCAACCGCAGCATCGAAGTCGGAATGCCACGAAACTCATCCAGTCAAAGCGTTACGCCCTTTGCGGAAGGAAGTGTGGTGTAGAACAAGTAGCAAAGGCATACATGCTTAAGAGGGATCACCCGAAATTAAAAGGCAACTGAATTTCGGCAACCGGGGCATCGAAGTTGGAATGCCGCGAAACTCATCCAGTCAAAGAGTTACGCCCTTTGCGGAAGGAAGTGTGGTGTAGAACAAGTAGTAGAAGCATACATGCTCAAGAGGGATCACCCGAAATTCAAAGGCAACTGAATTTCGGCAACCGGGGCATCGAAGTCGGAATGCCGCGAAACTCATCCAGTCAAAGCGTTTCGCTGTTTGTGGAAGAGAGTGTGATGTAGAAGAAGTAGCAGAAGCATACATGCTCAAGAGGGATCACCCGAAATTCAAAGGCAACTGAATTTCAGCATCCGGGGCTTCGAAGTCGGAATGCCGCAAAAGTCACCGAGTCAAAGCGTTTCGCTGTTTGAGGAAGGAAGTGTGATGTAGAACAAGTAGGAGAAGCATACATGCTCAAGAGGGATCACCCGAAATTCAAAGGCAACTGAATTTCGGCAACCGGGGCATCGAAGTCGGAATGCCGTGAAACTCATCCAGTCAAAGCGTTACGCCCTTTGCGGAAGGAAGTGTGGTGTAGAACAAGTAGCAGAAGCATACATGCTCAAGAGGGATCACCCGAAATTCAAAGGCAACTGAATTTCGGCAACCGGGGCATCAAAGTCGGAATGTCGCGAAACTCATCCAGTCAAAGCGTTACGCCCTTTGCGGAAGGAAGTGTGGTGTAGAACAAGTAGCAGAAGCATACATGCTCAAGAGGGATCACCCGAAATTAAAAGGCAACTGAATTTCGGCAACCTGGGCATCGAAGTCAGAATGTCGTGAAACTCATTCAGCCAAAGCGTTACGCCCTTTGCGGAAGGAAGTGTGGTGTAGAACAAGTAGCAGAAGCATACATGCTCAAGAGGGATCACCTGAAATTCAAAGGCAACTGAATTTCGGCAACCGGGGCATCGAAGTCGGAACGCCGCGAAACTCATCCAGTCAAAGCGTTACGCCCTTTGCGGAAGGAAGTGTGGTGTAGAACAAGTAGCAGAAGCATACATGCTCAAGAGGGATCACCAGAAATTCAAAGGCAACTGAATTTCGGCAACCGGGGCATCGAAGTCGGAATGCCGCGAAACTCTTCCAGTCAAAGCGTTTCGCTGTTTGTGGAAGAGAGTGTGATGTAGAAGAAGTAGCAGAAGCATACATGCTCAAGAGGGATCACCCGAAATTCAAAGGCAACTGAATTTCAGCATCCGGGGCTTCGAAGTCGGAATGCCGCAAAAGTCACCGAGTCAAAGCATTTCTCTATTTGAGGAAGGAAGTGTGATGTAGAACAAGTAGGAGAAGCATACATGCTCAAGAGGGATCACCCGAATTTCAAAGGCAACTGAATTTCGGCAACCGGGGCATCGAAGTCGGAATGCCGCGAAACTCATCCAGTCAAAGCGTTACGCCCTTTGCGGAAGGAAGTGTGGTGTAGAACAAGTAGCAGAAGCATACATGCTCAAGAGGGATCCCCGAAATTCAAAGGCAACTAAATTTCGGCAACCGGGGCATTGAAGTCGGAATGTTGCGAAACTCATCCAGTCAAAGCCTTACTCCCTTTGCGAAAGGAAGTGTGGTGTAGAACAACTAGCAGAAGCATACATGCTCAAGAGGGATCACCCGAAATTCAAAGGCAACTGAATTTCAGCATCCGGGGCTTTGAAGTCGGAATGCCGCAAAAGTCACCGAGTCAAAGCGTTTCGTTGTTTGAGGAAGGAAGTGTGATGTAGAACAAGTAGGAGAAGCATACATGCTCAAGAGGGATCACCCGAAATTCAAAGGCAACTGAATTTCGGCAACCGGGGCATCGAAGTCGGAATGCCACGAAACTCATCCAGGCAAAGCGTTACGCCCTTTGCGGAAGGAAGTGTGGTGTAGAACAAGTAGCAGAAGCATACATGCTCAAGAGGGATCACCCGAAATTCAAAGGCAACTGAATTTCAGCAACCGGGGCATCAAAGTCGGAATGCCTGCGAAACTCATCCAGTCAAAGCGTTACGCCCTTTGCAGAAGGAAGTATGGTGTAGAACAAGTAGCAGAAGCATACATGCTCAAGAGGGATCACCCGAAATTCAAAGGCAACTAAATTTCGGCAACCAGGGCATAGAAGTCGGAATGCCGCGAAACTCATCCAGTCAAAGCGTTACGCCCTTTGCGGAAGGAAGTGTGCTGTAGAACAAGTAGCAGAATCATACATGCTCAAGAGGGATCACCAGAAATTCAAAGGCAACTGAATTTCGGCAATCGGGGCATCGAAGTCGGAATGCCGCGAAACTCATCCAGTCAAAGAGTTACGCCCTTTGCGGAAGGAAGTGTGGTGTAGAACAAGTAGCAGAAGCATACATGCTCAAGAGGGATCCCCGAAATTCAAAGGCAACTGAATGTCGGCAACCGGGGCATCGAAGTCGGAATGCCGCGAAACTCATCCAGGCAAAGTGTTTCGCTGTTTGTGGAAGAGAGTGTGATGTAGAAGAAGTAGCAGAAGCATACATGCTCAAGAGGGATCACCCGAAATACAAAGGCAACTGAATTTCAGCACCCGGGGCTACGAAGTCGGAATGCCGCAAAAGTCACCGAGTCAAAGCGTTTCGCTGTTTGAGGAAGGAAGTGTGATGTAGAACAAGTAGGAGAAGCATACAAGCTCAAGAGGGATCACCCGAAATTCAAAGGCAACTGAAATTTCGGCAACCGGGGCATCGAAGTCGGAATGCCGCGAAACACATCCAGTCAAAGCGTTACGCCCTTTGCGGAAGGAAGTGTGGTGTAGAACAAGTAGCAGAAGCATACATGCTCAAGAGGGATCACCCGAAATTCAAAGGCAACTGAATTTCGGCAACCGGGGCATCGAAGTCGGAACGCCGCAAAAGTCACGAGTCAAAGTGTTTCGCTGTTTGAGGAAGGAAGTGTGTTGTAGAACAAGTAGGAGAAGCATACATGCTGAAGAGGGATCACCCGAAATTTAAAGGCAACTGAATTTCGGCAACCGGGGCATCGAAGCCGGAATGCCGAGAAACTCATCCAGTCAATGCGTTACGCCCTTTGCGGAAGGATGTGTGGTGTAGAACAAGTAGCAGAAGCATACATGCTCAAGAGGGATCACCCGAAATTCAAAGGCAACTGAATTTTGGCAACCGGGGCATGGAAGTCGGAATGCGGCGAAACTCATCCAGTCAAAGTGTTACGCCCTTTGCGGAAGGAAGTGTGGTGTAGAACAAGTAGCAGAAGCATACATGCTCAAGAGGGATCACCCGAAATTCAAAGGCAACTGAATTTCAGCATCCGGGGCTTCGAAGTCGGAATGCCGCAAAAGTCACCGAGTCAAAGCGTTTCGTTGTTTGAGGAAGGAAGTGTGATGTAGAACAAGTAGGAGAAGCATACATGCTCAAGAGGGATCACCCGAAATTCAAAGGCAACTGAATTTCAGCAACCGGGGCATCGAAGTCGGAATGCCACGAAACTCATCCAGGCAAAGCGTTACGCCCTTTGCGGAAGGAAGTGTGGTGTAGAACAAGTAGCAGAAGCATACATGCTCAAGAGGGATCACCCGAAATTCAAAGGCAACTGAATTTCGGCAACCGGGGCATCAAAGTCGGAATGCTGCGAAACTCATCCAGTCAAAGCGTTACGCCCTTTGCGGAAGGAAGTGTGGTGTAGAACAAGTAGCAGAAGCATACATGCTCAAGAGGGATCACCCGAAATTCAAAGGCAACTAAATTTCGGCAACCAGGGCATAGAAGTCGGAATGCCGCGAAACTCATCCAGTCAAAGCATTACGCCCTTTGCAGAAGGAAGTATGGTGTTGAACAAGTAGCAGAAGCATACATGTTCAAGAGGGATCACCCGAAATTCAAAGGCAACTAAATTTCGGCAACCAGGGCATAGAAGTCGGAATGCCGCGAAACTCATCCAGTCAAAGCGTTACGCCCTTTGCGGAAGGAAGTGTGCTGTAGAACAAGTAGCAGAAGCATACATGCTCAAGAGGGATCACCAGAAATTCAAAGGCAACTGAATTTCGGCAACCGGGGCATCGAAGTCGGAATGCCGCGAAACTCATCCAGTCAAAGCGTTACGCCCTTTGCGGAAGGAAGTGTGGTGTAGAACAAGTAGCAGAAGCATACATGCTCAAGAGGGATCACCCGAAATTCAAAGGAAACTGAATTTCGGCAACCGAGGAATCCAAGTCGGAATGGCGCGAAACTCACCGATTCAAAGCGTTTCGTTGTTTGCGGAACGAAGTGTGATGTAAAACAAGTAGCAGAAGCATACATGCTCAAGAGGGATCACCCGAAATTCAAAGGCAACTGAATTTCGGCAACCGGGGCATCAAAGTCGGAATGCCGCGAAACTCATCCAGTCAAAGCGTTACGCCCTTTGCGGAAGGAAGTGTGGTGTAGAACAAGTAGCAGAAGCATACATGCTCAAGAGGGATCACCAGAAATTCAAAGGCAACTGAATTTCGGCAACCGGGGCATCGAAGTCGGAATGCCGCGAAACTCATCCGGCCAAAGCGTTACGCCCTTTGCGGAAGGATGTGTGGTGTAGATCAAGTAGCAGAAGCATACATGCTCAAGAGGGATCACCAGAAATTCAAAGG
The DNA here is from genome assembly GCF_005239225.2 of Populus alba. NCBI lineage: Eukaryota > Viridiplantae > Streptophyta > Magnoliopsida > Malpighiales > Salicaceae > Populus > Populus alba. Next base: position 15,719 of record NW_027340116.1, on the reverse strand, counting down.
CACCCGAATTTCGGCAACCGGGGCATCGAAGTCGGAATGCCGCGAAACTCATCCAGTCAAAGCGTTACGCCCTTTGCGGAAGGAAGTGTGTGTAGAATAAGTAGAAGAAGCATACATGCTCAAGAGGGATCACCCGAAATTCCTCTAACCTTGACATTTGTTTTTATCGTTGTTTAATCCTTACATTAATCTTTCATCTCAAAGTTCTCATTAATTTCTTCCTTCTCTTCTTTATTATTGTTGTTGTTGTTGTTATTATTATTATTATTACTATTATCTGTTCATAAACTCAGTATATCGGCTGGAAACCTGTGACCCGATCATTTAGATCATTCTCAGGTATAACAACGCCACGTACTGAGAATTATTATTATTATTACTATTACTAATACTACTATTGTTATTATTATCGTTATTGTTGTTGTTGTTGTCTTGTTATTTATAATTTATACAATTAACCTCTCTGTGGTTCGACCCCGGTCTTGCCGGGTTATTTATTACTTCGACACTCCTGCACTTGGGAGAAGACATCAAGCTTTTGGTCGTGTCAAGTTTTTGGCGCCGTTGCCGGGGAGGTAAATTCTTGTATAAATTATAATATTTATTTCATTTTCTCTTTTCACTTTTCATTTTATTTAACTTTTGTTTCTTTTGTTTTCTTTTGTTTCTTTTCCTTCTCTTCTCCTTTCTTCCTTTTATTCTCTTCTTACACGTGCATGAGAGTTTGGTCACGTACATTAAGTGGTCGACTTTGTAGGGTATCTTCATCATTTTCAGAAAATATGGCCGAAGAAGATAATCAATCGCTTCATAATGAGAATAATGAGAATAACCGTATGAGAACACTTAGAGACCACATGAATCCCACAAGAACAAGTGCACCCTCATGCATAGTTTTCCCTCCTGATGCATCTCATTTTAATTTTAAGCCAGACATTATTCAAACTTTTACCATCTTTTCATGGCTTAGACTTAGAAAATCCATACTTGCATTTAAGGGAATTTGAGGAGGTCTGTAATACATATAATGACTCAAATTGTAGCATGAACACCATTCGATTAAAGCTTTTTCCTTTTTCATTAAAAGATAAAGCTAAAACATGGCTATAAAATTTGAGATCGGGATCCATTCGTGCTTGGGATGAAATGCAACAACAATTTTTAAAGAAGTTTTTTCCGTCTCACAGAACAAACTCTTTCAAAAGACAAATCATCACTTTCACTCAAAAACCAGGAGAAACATTTTACCAATGTTGGGATAGGTATCGAGATTTGCTTAATACTTGCCCTCATTATGGTTTTGAAACATGGAGATTGGTTTCACATTTTTATGAAGGTTTAACACCTAGAGATAGGCAAATGGTTGAATTGATGTGCAATGGAACTTTTGAAGACAAAGACCCTAATGAAGCAATGGAGTACCTAGACTTGCTAGCCGAAAATGCTCAAAATTGGGACACCACAGGTACTTATGAGGCACCAAGTAAAACTCAACCTCATACATCTAGTGGAGGTATGCACAACCTTAGGGAAGATCATGACCTCCAAGCCAAGTTTGCATCTTTAGCTAGAAAAGTCGAAGCACTTGAATTGAAAAAGAGTGGTCAATTAAAATCTGTTCAAGACATTGTGTGTCAAATCTGTGAAACCAAGGAACACTCAACAAATGATTGTCCAACTTTGCCTTCTTTTAAGGAATGCCTCCATGAACAAGCCCATGCTTTAAACAGTTTTCAAAGGCCCAACCATAACCCATACTCTCAAACGTATAACCCTGGTTGGAGAAATCACCCAAATTTTAGTTGGAAGAGTGATAGAAACAATGCACAAACTTCACAGCCACCGTTTCAAGCACCTCATAATTTTCAAAATTCTCATGGATATGCACCTCCTTAATGCTCCACCTCCTAGAAAAATTTTGAGGAAACATTGCATGCATTTATTGAAAAGCAGGAGACAATCAACACTCAACTTGCTCAAAGCATGACAGATTTTAAAGATGCTCTTGCAAAATTAACATCTGCTCTCAGTTTCCAGAGAAAGGTAAGTTTCCATCCCAACCACAACAAAATTCCAAAAAGGGCAATACAATGCAAATGCCAGTAGTTCTGGAAGCCAACACATGGATCAAGTCAAATCAGTCATCACTCTTCGTAGTGGTAAGGTTATTGAAAAAACCCATTCTTGAACCTTGTGAGAAAGATGATGAGTCTATCTCTGAGGGTAAGGAAGGGGTTGAACCTGAACATTGCAAAGAGAAGGCTGATTCCTCGCCAGCACTTCCATTTCCTCATGCCATGACCAAAACAAAGGAAAGTCAATCACAACTCTGAAATCTTTGAAATTTTCAAACAGGTAAGGATCAATATACCTTTGTTGGATGCTATTAAACAGGTTCCTTCCTATGCTAAATTTTTGAAAGATTTGTGCACTGTGAAGAGAAAACTGAAATGTGAAAAAGAAAGCCTTTTTAGCCGAACAAGTAAGTGCCATTCTTCAAAACAATAATGCTTTGAAATATAAAGACCCTGGTTGTCCTACAATTTCTTGCTTTATTGGAGAACATAAAATTGAAAGAGCCTTACTTGATCTTGGAGCTAGTGTGAATTTACTTCCATATTCAGTTTTTCAAAGTCTCAATCTAGGTGAGTTAAAACCAACTTCTGTAACTCTTTTACTCGCCGATAGATCTGTAAAAGTGCCTAGAGGAATAATTGAAGATGTGTTAGTACAAGTCGATAAATTCATTTATCCTGTGGATTTTATTGTCTTGGACACGCAACCTGTTGAAGCATGTAATTCATTTCCTATTATTTTAGGGACGTCCGTTTCTTGCAACTTCTAATGCATTGATTAATTGTAGGAATGGACTCATGGAGTTATCTTTTGGAAACATGACATTAGAGATGAATATTTTCAACGTTTGCAAGCAGCCTGGAGATGATAATGATTTACAAGAAGTAGATCATATTGAAGAATTAGTTCATGATCAACTTGAATCTACTTTGAGTAAAATTGAGTTGGATGAATATGAAGATTTGCAAATGATTTATTCTCAGGAAGAAATCACGAATGAAAAAGGCACCGAAAATATTGATGCCGATCTTTTGTCAAGAGTGACAACAGATTTGATATCTGACATCACACCAATCGATGATTACTTTCCTGAAGAATCCTTACTTTCTCTCAGTTCAATGCCTTGGTTTGCTAAAAATATCAATTTTCTTGCAACAGGAGATTTGCCAGCTCACTGGAGTACCGAAGACAAAGGAAAGTTTTTGAACGAAGTGAAGAACTTTTACTTAGATGACCCTTACTTATTCAAAAATTGTCCTGATCAAATATTTCAAAAATGCATTCCCGACAATGAGGTAAGTAATGTCATTAAACTTTGTCATTCTGAAGCATGTGGGAGTCAATTCTCATCAAGAGAGACAACTGCAAAAATCTTACAAAATGGATTTTATTGGCCCACCATGTTCAAGGACACACATGCATTCTGCAAAACTTGTGAAAATTGTCAAAAAGTTGATACTGGTCAAAAAGTTTTGCTTTATAATTCTCAACTCCATTTATTTCCTGAAAAACTAAGATCAAGATGGAGCGGTCCATTTATTTTGAAACATGTGTATCCTTATGGGGCCCTTGATATTGAGAATCCAAAGAATGACAATGTTTTGAAGGTAAATGAACATCGTTTAAAAGCTTACTTTGATGAGTTTCCTAGTGAAAATGAATCCATTGGTTTGAATAATCTTATTGATAAAGGTTGATTATTTTGTTTTTTCTCACATTTTTTTTTGTTGCTTTTTAGTGCGACTTTTGTTTTGCTAGTCTCTCACCCCGGTCAAATGGCGGATAACGGTACTCCGTGACTCTTAAGTCGGTTCTTTCAGTTTCCCAAATAACTGATATTTGTATATATTTGTACAATTCTCTGCTCTCTCTCCCTTCTTTGAATATTTTCCCCAATTCTAATTCTCTTTTGAAAATGGACACCACTCTTGAAAAGTTGAAAAGGTATTTTCCCGCTTTGCCTCCACATGCGATTAATAAAATTTACCGTGCTAGGTGTGCAAGATTGAGGTTGTTAATGAATCATGGAATTCCTGAAGATATTCGTTGGCTGATTGAAGCAAAGGTCCGATTATCAGGTGAGTCCTCCAATTCTTTCATTTCACACATGCCTGGAACAGGTAAAAGCACTTTTGCAAAGAAACGTCGTGCAAAACGACTGAAAGTCTGTCACAGATGTGCCAGATGGACTTGTAATGCGACATGTCGTTCTTTAGGAATGGTATCTGTAAACCGTGAAGATAAGATACAATTCATTAAGGATGGCCTGAGTAAGGGGTCTTTAGATAATCTTTTGTTGACCCTTGAGACGCATCCTAGTGGAGATGTGCATCGTGTAATTCATGATTTATGGCCACAATTCCATAAAGAACATGATCGACTTAGTCTTGGGAATCTGACTAAAAAAGACCTTGTTTGCCAGTTTTTAAGAAAACTGGATGGGAAGCCTATCCCCGACCCATAGAGGGCGTTTAAGCCGTTCTTGGACGTAAAACCAAGGGAAGATGTGAGCCACAATCACAACTACCTGTACATACATGCTTTTTCAAAATAAATAATTAATAAAGAGAGAGAGAGAGAGAGTTTGTGAGACTACAGCTGGCCTACATATAGGTGGTATGATTGCATTCACTTTTTCATCTATAAATTCTTCTCTTCCTTCCCTTCATTTCTACTCATCCCATATATTCATCAAATATAGAAGTGTGTAGAAATGGCAGGTTCCTCAAGTCATCATATAAGAAATATTTGTGTTTTCGGTGGATCCAGTTCTGGAAAGAAAAAGAGTTTTTTAGAATCAGCAAATCATCTTGGTCGGGTACTAGCTGAGAGAAAGATTCATTTAGTGTATGGGGGAGGCAGCCTTGGGTTAATGGGAGGTGTGTCAATGGCTGCATTTTTAGGAGGCAGTCAAGTTTTGGGGGTTGTCCCCAAAGCTTTAGCAACTGGGGACATCATTGGAAAAACAATTGGAGAGGAACTACAAGTCCCAACAATGTCTGACCGACTGAATACCATGTTTAACCATGCTGATGCCTTCATTGCCTTACCAGGTGGTCTGGGCACATTGGAAGAGATCTTTCATATTTCATCTTGGGCCCAACTGCACATTCACCATAAACCTATAGGTTTGTTAAATGTTAATGGTTTTTATGATAAGTTGCTGTCTTTCCTTGATCAAGCTGTGGAACAGGAATTTCTAACATCTTCGGCACGACGAATCATAATCTCTGCTGCTACTGCTGAACAATTGATTTGACCAACTACAATCTTTCATCCCTGTCATTGATCCCTGCATGAGTCGTCTAGATTGGTCAACTAAGGAAAGCCGTAAAAAGCTTAGATTAGATTTGAGCCTTCATCTGTGAAACCTTGTGTCTTTTGGTTTTATTAATAGCATATTATTTTGTTTTGTTACTTTCTTATGTTTTGTTTAAGTGTGTTTCAGGTTTGTCATTGTTCTCTGTTTCAGGTGATGTCTTTTATACTCTATCTTTCTACCTTCGAACATTGAGGACAATGTCTCGTTTTGGTTGGGGGGAGAGGGTAGTAGTTTAAAAAAAAAAAAAAAAATACTAACTTGCTAACTGTTTTTTGCTATTATTAAAACCATTTGACAAAATTGTTATTAGGATGGCAGAATATGGAATCAATTTTATTGACTCTAGAGACGCATCTTAGTAAGTTCATTACCAAGGTCTATCATAATACTTCTTGAAATATTCAGGTTTACAAACTCTCACATTGTTATCACTTGATTCTGCTCCTATACTCATTTAACAAGTATTATTAAACCTTCATTTTCACACACACACTTTAACATATGATTGTGGGTTGCACATTGGATTATTACATTAATTATGTTCTTTTGTTGAAGGTAACAACTAAGGGAAAAGGATAGTATATAATTTGCAAAGAAAAAAAACAGAAAAAAAAAAAAAACAAAAAGAAAAAAAAGAGATAGTATTGATGATAATAAAACGTGGATAAGTTTGGTTTCGTAGCCTCCCTAACCTAAGCAATTAAGCCCGAAGGGGTGTTTTAACACCTAATACCCTAAAGTCAACTGACTTCGGAGCTATTGGCCCAAAGCTTGTTACATGGGTTAAGGAGAAAAGCTTAAGGGAATCAAACATTGCACTATCTACGTATCAGTATCTGCAACCCGAGTTGTTAAGCTCGTAGGGGTGTCTCAACACCTAATGCCCTAAGACCAACTGGTCTGGGAGTCATTAGCCTAAAACTCGTTACATGGGTTAAAGATACATTGTGTTTTAAGTTGTATGTGTATATAAATAAAAAGAAAATAAAAAGAAAAAAAAAAGAGAAAAAAAAAAAGAAGAAAAAATCCCAACCCAAGGAAGTTCACCTTAAACATTTGAACATAATATTGTTTTCTTCCAACAAAAGCCCCATCATCTATGTTTTCATTGAGCACACAAAAAGAAGGTTTATTAATATCTTGTTTACGAAGTATGAAGCAGGAATATAAATTTAATGAGAGTTTTGTTTATCTGGATAGATTAATGGAAGTTGAATGATGAATGCCTTGCTTTGTGGAACTTGCAAATTGTTTCTCTATTTTAACGCTTTAGATTACTAGGGACTAGTAATAAGCTGGTTGGGGGGTGTGATTAGTACTTAAAAGTGCATGTTTATTAAGGTTTTATATCATCATTTTGCACTTGAAGTATCAATAACTCCTTAACTAAAGCATGTTTTATAATAACAAGTTTGATATTATAAGATACCTTAATTTATGGTAAATGCTCATTTTAAATGCAGGACTATCACATAAATAAAAGGATTGATTGATGAGTTTAAGCATTGAAAGTTAAAGGACAAAGAGATGGCCAAACTTAGAAAAGAGATGTCGGTGCAGTCCAAACCGGAACATTGCTCGGTAATTGGATCATATCTGGAGCTCTAGATTTCGGATTTAGGTCCACTTTATATGGATGGAAAGGTAAGACAAAAGCCTACAACTTTCATGAGAAGCCCAAGATTTGAAAAGGTCGTTTTGAAGTCCAAATTGAAGGAACAACGAAGAAGTCCGAAGCTGTCCTGCAGCCCAAACACTATTTAGTGTTCAGCCCATATCTTGAGTTCTAGAAGTCCAATGACCTCATTCTTTTTTTTGTTGGAAAGCTGAGACAATTTCTCTAGAACATTCTTGAGGATTCTGGGCAAATTATGATGTTAGCAATGACGTCTTGATCAGACAAGAAGATAAGGATTGTTATCTAGTCAAGATGTGGCCACCCACTCATCAATTAGTCAAGAAATCAATAGTTTCAAATTTTGGCCTATAAAAGGAGGCACTTACCATGTATTGAGGCATCTTGGTTTCCAGATCAAGATCATGCTCTTGCTTTCTCTCTTTGTATTGCTTATGTCTTGCTTTCATTAATATCAAGTTTATGCACTTTATTTCCTTTTCTTTACTTAGTTAAGTTCTTTCTCATTTATGTTCTTATCTTGTTTATTTATGTTTCTTTCTTTCATTATGTTTAGCTAAGTTAATTATGTCAAGGTGAAAAGGGCACACTAATGGTGTAAGAATAAGTATAATATAAACTTAACATGGACCTTAACGATGGATACTAACATGTTTTATATTTGTTATCTTGTTCACTTTTAATACTTTGCTTGTTAAATGGTTAATCTAGATTTATGTTGTATAACACTTGGTACAACAAATACTTGGTACTTTCATAGCCCATACTGTATGGTATAACCGACACCTGAGCTATGAAAGGGACTTGATTTGTTGTTAACATAAGTTATAATCATGAATGCCTGCCAACATTTACAAGTATTAGCTTTATTCGAATAAGATAACTAATGTAATCATGTTAACAATTTATAATCTGATTGGAACCTCCTTTATGTGTGGTTTCCAATTGAGTAATAAGAGTTTATATTATACTTGTTTGAAGTACCATTAGTGGATCCTCTAACCTTGACATTTGTTTTTATCGTTGTTTAATCCTTACATTAATCTTTCATCTCAAAGTTCTCATTAATTTCTTCCTTCTCTTCTTTATTATTGTTGTTGTTGTTGTTATTATTATTATTATTACTATTATCTGCTCATAAACTCAGTATATCGGCTGGAAACCTGTGACCCGATCATTTAGATCATTCTCAGGTATAACAACGCCACGTACTGAGAATTATTATTATTATTACTATTACTAATACTACTATTGTTATTATTATCGTTATTGTTGTTGTTGTTGTCTTGTTATTTATAATTTATACAATTAACCTCTCTGTGGTTCGACCCCGGTCTTGCCGGGTTATTTATTACTTCGACACTCCTGCACTTGGGAGAAGACATCAAGCTTTTGGTCGTGTCAGCAAACGGGGCAAGGAAGTCGTAATGCCGCAAAACTCATCCAGTCAAAGCGTTACGCCCTTTGCGGAAGGAAGTGTGTTGCAGAAGAAGTAGAAGAAGCATACATGCTCAAGAGGGATCACCCGAAATTAAAAGGCAACTGAATTTCAGCAACCGGGGCATGGAAGTTGGAATGCCGTGAAACTCATCTAGTCAAAGCGTTACGCCCTTTGCGGAAGGAAGTGTGGTGTAGAACAAGTAGCAGAAGCATACATGCTCAAACGGGATCACTAGAAATTCAAAGGCAAATGAATTTCGGCAACCGGGGTATTGATGTCGGAATGCCGCGAAACTCATCCACTCAAAGCGTTACGCCCTTTGCGGAAGGAAGTGTGGTGTAGAACAAGTAGCAGAAGCATACATGCTCAAGAGGGATCACCCCGAAATTAAAAGGCAACTGAATTTCAGCAACCGGGGCATCGAAGTCGGAATGCCGCAAAACTCACCGAGTCAAAGCGTTTCGCTGTTTGAGGAAGGAAGTGTGATGTAGAACAAGTAGGAGAAGCATACATGCTCAAGAGGGATCACCCGAAATTCAAAGGCAACTGAATTTCGGCAACCGGGGCATCGAAGTCGGAATGCCGCGAAACTCATCCAGTCAAAGCGTTACGCCCTTTGCGAAAGGAAGTGTGGTGTAGAACAAGTAGCAGAAGCATACATGCTCAAGAGGGATCACCCGAAATTCAAAGGGAACTGAATTTCGGCAGCCAGGGCATCGAAGTTGGAATGCCGCGAAACTCATCCAGACAAAGCGTTACGCCCTTTGCGGAAGGAAGTGTGTTATAGAACAAGTAGGAGAAGCATACATGCTCAAGAGGGATCACCCGAAATTCAAAGGCAACTGAATTTCGGCAACCGGGGCATCGAAGTCGGAATGTCGCGAAACTCATCCAGCCAAAGCGTTACGCCCTTTGCGGAAGGATGTGTGGTGTAGAACAAGTAGCAGAAGCATACATGCTCAAGATGGATCACCAGAAATTCAAAGGCACCCGAATTTCAGCAACCGGGGCATGGAAGTCGGGATGCCGCGAAACTCATCCAGTCAAAGCGTTACGCCCTTTGCGGAAGAAGTGTGGTGTAGAACAAGTAGCAGAAGCATACATGCTCAAGAGGGATCACCAGAAATTCAAAGGCACCTGAATTTCGGCAACCGGGGCATCAAAGTCGGAATGCCGCGAAACTCATCCAGTCAAAGCGTTACGCCCTTTGCGGAAGGAAGTGTGTGTAGAATAAGTAGAAGAAGCATACATGCTCAAGAGGGATCACCCGAAATTCAAAGGCAACTGAATTTCGGCAACCGGGGCATCGAAGTCGAAATGCCGCAAAAGTCACCGAGTCAAAGCGTTTCGCGGTTTGAGGAAGGAAGTGTGATGTAGAACAAGTAGCAGAAGCATACATGCTCAAGAGGGATCACCCGAAATTTAAAGGCAACTGAATTTCGGCAACCGGGGCAAGGAAGTCGTAATGCCGCAAAACTCATCCAGTCAAAGCGTTACGCCCTTTGCGGAAGGAAGTGTGTTGCAGAAGAAGTAGAAGAAGCATACATGCTCAAGAGGGATCACCCGAAATTAAAAGGCAACTGAATTTCGGCAACCGGGGCATGGAAGTCGGAATGCCGCGAAACTCATCTAGTCAAAGCGTTACGCCCTTTGCGGAAGGAAGTGTGGTGTAGAACAAGTAGCAGAAGCATACATGCTCAAGAGGGATCACCAGAAATTCAAAGGCAAATGAATTTCGACAACCGGGGTATCGATGTCGGAATGCCGCGAAAACTCATCCACTCAAAGCGTTACGCCCTTTGCGGAAGGAAGTGTGGTGTAGAACAAGTAGCAGAAGCATACATGCTCAAGAGGGATCACCCGAAATTCAAAGGAAACTGAATTTCGGCAACCGGGGAATCCAAGTCGGAATGGCGCGAAACTCACCGATTCAAAGCGTTTCGTTGTTTGCGGAACGAAGTGTGGATGTAAAACAAGTAGCAGAAGCATACATGCTCAAGAGGGATCACCCGAAATTCAAAGGCAACTGAAAATTTCGGCAACCGGGGCATCAAAGTCGGAATGCCGCGAAACTCATCCAGTCAAAGCGTTACGCCCTTTGCGGAAGGAAGTATGGTGTAGAACAAGTAGCAGAAGCATACATGCTCAAGAGGGATCACCAGAAATTCGAAGGCAACTGAATTTCGGCAACCGGGGTATCGAAGTCGGAATGCCGCGAAACTCATCCAAGCAAAGCGTTATGCCCTTCGCGCAAGGAAGTGTGATGTAGAACAAGTAGCAGAAGCATACATGCTCAAGAGGGATCACCCGAAATTCAAAGGCAACTGAATTTCGGCAACCGGGGCATCGAAGTCGAATGCCGCGAAACTCATCCAGTCAAAGCGTTACGCCCTTTGCGGAAGGAAGTGTGGTGTGGAACAAGTAGCAGAAGCATACATGCTCAAGAGGGATCACCCGAAATTCAAAGGAAACTGAATTTCGGCAACCGGGGGAATCCAAGTCGGAATGCCGCGAAACTCACCGAGTCAAAGCGTTTCGCTGTTTGCGGAACGAAGTGTGATGTAAAACAAGTAGCAGAAGCATACATGCTCAAGAGGGATCACCCGAAATTCAAAAGGCAACAGAATTTCGGCAACCGGGGCATCGAAGTCGGAATGCCTCGAAAGTCATCCAGTCAAAGCGTTACGCCCTTTGCGGAAGGAAGTGTGGTGTAGAACAAGTAGCAGAAGCATACATGCTCAAGAGGGATCAATCGAAATTCAAAGCCAACTGAATTTCGGCAACCAGGGCATCGAAGTCGGAATATCGCGAAACTCCTCCAGTCAAAGCGTTACGCCCTTTGCGGAAGGAAGTGTGACGAAGAACAAGTAGCAGAATCATACATGCTCAAGAGCGATCCCCCGAAATTCAAAGGCAACTGAATTTCGGCAACTAGGGCATCGAAGTCGGAATGCCGCGAAACTCATCCAGTCAAAGCGTTACGCCCTTTGGGGAAGGAAGTGTGGTGTAGAACAAGTAGCACAAGCTTACATGCTCAAGAGGGATCACCCGAAATTCAAAGGCAACTGAATTTCGACAACCGGGGCATCAAAGTTGGAATGCCGCGAAAGTCATCCAGTCAAAGCGTTACGCCCTTTGCGGAAGGAAGTGTGATGTAGAACAAGTAGCAGAAGCATACATGCTCAAGACGGATCACCCGAAATTCAAAGGCAACTGAATTTCGGCAACCGGGGCATCGAAGTCGAATGCCGCGAAACTCATCCAGTCAAAGCGTTACGCCCTTTGCGGAAGGAAGTGTGGTGTAGACCAAGTAGCAGAAGCATACATGCTCAACAGGGATCACCCGAAATTCAAAGGCAACTGAATTTCCACAAACGGGGCATCGAAGTCGGAATGCCGCGAAACTCATCCAGTCAAAGCCTTACGCCATTTGCGGAAGGAAGTGTGATGTAGAACAAGTAGCAGAATCATACATGCTCAAGAGGGATCACCCGAAATTCAAAGGCAACTGAATTTCGGCAACCGGGGCATCGAACACGGAATGCCGCGAAACTCATCCAGCCAAAGCGTTACGCCCTTTGCGGAAGGAAGTGTGGTGTAGAACAAGTAGCAGAAGCATACATGCTCAAGAGGGATCACCTGAAATTAAATTGCAACTGATTTTCGGCAACCGGGGCATCGAAGTCGGAATGCCGCGAAACTCATCCAGTCAAAGCGTTTGGCCATTTCCCGAAGAAGTATGATGTAGAACAAGTAGCAGAAGCATACATGCTCAAGAGCGATCCCCCGAAATTCAAAGGCAACTGAATTTCGGCAACTGGGGCATCGAAGTCGGAATGCTGCGAAACTCATCCATTCAAAGCGTTACGCCCTTTGGGGAAGGAAGTGTGGTGTAGAACAAGTAGCAGAAGCATACATGCTCAAGAGGGATCACCCGAAATTCAAAGGCAACTGAATTTCGGCAACCGGGGCATCGAAGTCGGAATGCCTCGAAACTCATCCAGTCAAAGCGGTTACGCCCTTTCCGGAAGGAAAGTGTTGTTGTTAGAACAAGTAGCAGAAGCATACATGCTCAAGAGGGATCAATCAAAATTCAAAGGCAACTGAATTTCGGCAACCAGGGCATCGAAGTCGGAATGTCGCGAAACTCATCTAGTCAAAGCGTTACGCCCTTTGCGGAAGGAAGTGTGATGAAGAACAAGTAGCAGAATCATACATGCTCAAGAGCGATCCCCCGAAATTCAAAGGCAACTGAATTTCGGCAACCAGGGCATCGAAGTCGGAATGTCGCGAAACTCATCTAGTCAAAGCGTTACGCCCTTTTGCGAAGGAAGTGTGATGAAGAACAAGTAGCAGAATCATACATGCTCAAGAGCGATCCCCCGAAATTCAAAGGCAACTGAATTTCGGCAACTGGGGCATCGAAGTCGGAATGCCGCGAAACTCATCCATTCAAAGGGTTACGCCCTTTGGGGAAGGAAGTGTGGTGTAGAACAAGTAGCAGAAGCATACATGCTCAAGAGGGATCACCCGAAATTCAAAAGGCAACTGAATTTTCGGGCAACCGGGGCATCGAAGTCGGAATGCCGCGAAACTCATCCAGTCAAAGCGTTACGCCCTTTGCGGAAGGAAGTGTGCTGTAGAACAAGTAGCAGAAGCATACATGCTCAAGAGGGATCACCCGAAATTCAAAGGCAATTGAATTTCGGCAACCGGGGCATCGAAGTCGGAAATACCGCGAAACTCACCGAGTCCTAAGCGTTTCGCTGTTTGCGTAAGAGAGTGTGATGTAGAACAAGTAGCTGAAGCATACATGCTCAAGAGGGATCACCCGAAATTCAAAGGCAACTGAATTTCGGCAATCGGGCATCGAAGTCGGAATGCCGTGAAACTCATCCAGTCAAAGCGTTACGCCCTTTGCGAAAGGAAGTGTGGTGTAGACCAAGTAGCAGAAGCATACATGCTCAACAGGGATCACCCGAAATTCAAAGGCAACTGAATTTCAGCAACCGGGGCATCAAAGTCAGAATGCCGCGAAACTCATCCAGTCAAAGCGTTACGCCCTTTGCGGAAGGAAGTGTGGTGTAGAACAAGTAGCAGAAGCATACATGCTCAAGAGGGATCACCCGAAATTCAAAGGAAACTGAATTTCGGCAACCGAGGAATCCAAGGCGGAATGCCGCGAAACTCAACGAGTCAAAGCGTTTCGCTGTTTGCGGAAGAGAGTGTGATGTAGAACAAGTAGCAGAAGCATACGTGCTCAAGAGGGATCTCCCGAAATTCAAAGGAAACTGAATTTCGGCAACTGGGGAATCCAAGGCGGAATGCCGCGAAACTCAACGAGTCAAAGCGTTTCGCTGTTTGCGGAACAAAGTGTGGATTGTAAAACAAGTAGCAAGAAGCATACATGCTCAAAGAGGGGAATCACTCGAAATTCAAAGGGCAACTGAATTTCGGCAACCGGGGCATCGAAGTCGGAATGCCGCCGAAAACACATCCTGTCAAAGCGTTTGGCCATTTCCCGAAGAAGTCTGATGTAGAACAAGTAGCAGAAGCATACATGCTCAAGACGGATCACCCGAAATTCAAAGGCAACTGAATTTCGGCAACCGGGGCATCGAAGTCGGAATGCCTCGAAACTCATCCAGTCAAAGCGTTACGCCCTTTCCGGAAGGAAGTGTTGTGTAGAACAAGTAGCAGAAGTATACATGCTCAAGAGGGATCAATCGAAATTCAAAGGCAACTGAATTTCGGCAACCAGGGCATCGAAGTCGGAATGTCGCGAAACACATCCAGTCAAAGCGTTACGCCCTTTGCGGAAGGAAGTGTGCTGAAGAACAAGTAGCAGAATCATACATGCTCAAGAGCGATCCCCCGAAATTCAAAGGCAACTGAATTTCGGCAACTGGGGCATCGAAGTCGGAATGCCGCGAAACTCATCCATTCAAAGCGTTACGCCCTTTGGGGAAGGAAGTGTGGAGTTGAAACAAGTAGCAGAAGCATACATGCTCAAGAGGGATCACCCGAAATTCAAAGGCAACTGAATTTCGGCAACCGGGGCATCGAAGTCGGAATGCCGCGAAACTCATCCAGTCAAAGCGTTACGCCCTTTGCGGAAGGAAGTGTGGTGTAGACCAAGTAGCAGAAGCATACATGCTCAACAGGGATCACCCGAAATTCAAAGGCAACTGAATTTCAGCAACCGGGGCATCGAAGTCAGAATGCCGCGAAACTCATCCAGTCAAAGCGTTACGCCCTTTGCGGAAGGAAGTGTGGTGTAGAACAAGTAGCAGAAGCATACATGCTCAAGAGGGATCACCCGAAATTCAAAGGAAACTGAAATTTCTGGCAACCGGGGAATCCAAGGCGGAATGCCGCGAAAACTCACCGAGTCAAAGCGTCTTTTCGCTGTTTTGCGGAAGAGAGTGTGATGTAGAACAAGTAGCAGAAGCATACATGAATCAAGAGGGATCTCCCGAAATTCAAAGGAAACTGAATTTCTGCAACCGGGGAATCCAAGGCGGAATGCCGCGAAACTCAACGAGTCAAAATGTTTCGCTGTTTGCGGAAAGAAGTGTGATGAAAAACAAGTAGCAGAAGCAAAAATACTCAACAGGGATCACCCGAAATTCAAAGGCAACTGAATTTCGGCAACCGGGGAATCCAAGTTTGAATGCGCGGCGAAACTCACCGAGTCAAAGCGTTTCGCTGTTTGCGGAAGGAAGTGTGATGTAGAAAAAGTAGCAGAAGCATACATGCTCAAGAGGGATCACCCGAAATTCATAGGCAACTGAATTTCTGCAACCGGGGCATCGAAGTCGGAATGCCACGAAACACATCCTGTCAAAGCGTTTGGCCATTTCCGGAAGAAGTCTAATGTAGAAGAAATAGCAGAAGCATACATGCTCAAGACGGATCACCAGAAATTCAAAGGCAACTGAATTTCGGCAACCGGGGCATCGAAGTCGGAATGGCGCGAAACTCATCCAGTCAAAGCGTTACGCCCTTTCCGGAAGGAAGTGTGGTGTAGAACAAGTAGCAGAAGCATACATGCTCAAGAGGGATCAACCGAAATTCGAAGGCAACTGAATTTCGGCAACCGGGCATCGAAGTCGGGAATGCGCGAAAACTCATCCAGATTCAAAACGTTACGCCCTTTGCGGAAGGAAGTGTTGGTGTAGAAACAAGTAGCAAGAAGCATACATGCTCAAGAGGGATCACCCGAAAATTTCAAAGGCAACTGA